>NW_009725901.1:0-35381 GCF_000703405.1 Apaloderma vittatum | reverse complement strand
TGGGATTGTTCAGTCTTGAAAAGAGAAGACTTCAGAGGGACCTAACAGCTGCCTTCCAATGCCTGAAGGGAACCTACAGGAAGGCTGGGGAGTGACTTTTACAAGAGTGTCCACTGATAGGACAAGGGGAAATGGGTTTCAGTTGAAGGAGAAGAGATTTAGATTGGACCTTAGGAAGAAATTCTTCAGTACGAGGACAGCAAGACGTTGGAATAAATTGCCCAGAGATGTTGTGGCTGCCCCCTCCCTGGAGGTGTTCAAGGCCAAGTTGGACGGAGCCTTGAGTAGCCTGATCTAGTTGAGAGGCGTCCCTGCCCATGACAGGGAGGTTGGACTGATGATCTCTAAGGTCCCTTCCAGCCTAGGCCATTCTGTGATTCTATGAATCGATGTATGTAGCGCTTCAAGCGAATGTGTCTGTTTGAATAGAGTACTATCCATCTGGCCTTTACACATTTTGAGATGCATCTGAACTGTCAGAAAAGAACATGGTATTTGGGATAATAAAACATTTAGCTCGTATGGTGACATTTAATAGTAAAATGTTTGAGGCTATTCCATTACTGGTGATTGGCAAAAGATAAAAACTATACACTGGCTGCAATGTGAGAGTGAGGGTAATATTCACCTAAAAGACATTTCCCTCCATAATAGAAATATACTGTTTGTGTCAAATTCTTTTCCAAAACTTCTGTCTTTCATCCTCTGTAATGAATATTTTTTTCCATAAGCATTTGTAAATCGTACAAAAGTATTGCAGTGTTTTTATACTAAGTGGTTTTGGATGGTATAAAATAACAGTAAAGAGGAAAATATTGCTGCAAATGGTCATTCTTGCTGTCAAATGTATGTGTGTTTATGGTTATAATTTAAAATCTGGAGGTGAAAATGGAAAAGTCCATTATTGTTTTCTTTGAAAGAGCTTTTTGGGAAATATCCCGAAACTTCTTTTTTTCCCATTGAAATGAGATGATGCACTTTTTATAAGTTTCTCTACGACAACTTTGGGAGTACTCAGCAATACCAGCTGCTGTGTTGCTTCCTCTGTTTTTGATACTCTGATCAGCAAATGGCCTCCACGACAGTTATTGCTCAACATTGCAACAGCGAGCAAATGCCCTGTGCCGGCCGGTGTGCGGGGTCCTGGGCGTGCACCACTAAAGCGAGGCTCAGAGGTGTGAGAACATCACCGGCAGTTCCCTTTAAAAATTTGAAAACCAGTCAGGTCAGGAAAGATTTAATTGGAAGGAGTGTAGTCAACCTTCTTTCATGCAATCATTGTGCATTGTTTATTTTCATTCAAGGATGCATTAATCTGATTTCTGAAATGTACAGATGAAGTTTGAATATGTGCAGTCCAAGGAAGGGAAAGTAAAGTTACCAGCTTTTGGTTTTCCTTTTGAAAAGTTGTGGATTGAAGCCTTTCTTTTGCATGTATGACATACAAATAAAGGAAATAAAGCATAGGGCTAAAGCATGTATTAGTGCAGTTAAAATAACTCATATGCATAGTTAAATAGTCCAGCAGTCCAGAGCTCAGTTATGAAATAAATACCCACCATTACAACTAAAAAATTAACAGGATGATCTTGAATGAACAAATTGGGAAAAGAAATGCAGACAATGGTTCTGGTTAGGTTGTCCTAATGGATTTTGGTTTGTGAAATGTCAGCTGATTGCTCATCTGCAGTCAAAAAAGCAAATAAAGTGTTAAGAAATGAGCAGAGCACGAAATGCCAGACTTTATTATGGTCTGTACCCATGGTGAGCTGCATCTCAAATACCATGTTCAGGTCTGGTCCCCTAGCTCAGAAAAAATACAGCAGAAGTGGAAAAGATGCAGAAAAAAATGACAGAGATAACTAAAGTTATAGAAGAGCTTTTGTATGAAGAACAAGTGAGTAGATTAGTTCTTTTGGAGAGGTGTGACTTGAGAGGAGAGAAAACTGCAAAATCAGACGTGGCCTGGGAAGGTTGAATGAGGGATTGTTCACAGGCATCACCTTGGCTTTTTGAAGCACATGACCCATAACTTGCTGAGAGACTATTTTGAAAGATATCCCTAATTCTTTCGCATATACTACCAGATATTTGCTATTGGTAGCTATTGGAGATAGAGGAAGGACTTTTGATCTGATATGGTAGAATTTATTGGGTGTAAAAATGACAGAATACACAAATGTCTCATCTACCTGTTTTTTTCCCCTCATTTTGCTCAGCTGCTCATCCTGAGGTTGAAATACTTTCCCAGCTACTCCATTTTTCCTGTTACTTTGGAAATTATTTGAACAGTGGTTTGGTAATGTCAAGGCAATGCTGTGTTTAACTCTGAAGCAGAAAGCATGACTACTTTGATTCTTGACTTCCTCTTCCCTTAGAAAATACTATGCAAAGCCTATAAAATATCCCAGGATTTTACTGACTTAACATTTTTAAGAAAATATTTCTGAAGCAGCATGACTTTATCTTCCGTAGGAATTCTGAGGAACTTTTTTGACTACTAAAAAACTAGGAGGATACTAGTCCTTAACTGTCACCTAACCCAAAATAGTTTTAAATAATTACCTGTATTCTATGGAACTGAGTTTTGACTTTTTAATTGTACAGTTTTAGTAACCAGACACTCCCTATCAAATGAACTTGCAGTTAGACAAATAAAAATAAGGATGACCAAAAATTTGGCTTAAATTCTTCTCTTTCTTTGGTCTTCAGGGCTAGGTCTCTCAGAAAGAAGCACAGCGATGCCCAGAGCAGATTTTTTTTTTTTGTTAACTGCAGCCGTGTTATCAAATGGAACGGACATGTTCCAACTTAGGGTGCCTTAAGGAGCTCAAGAAGTACAACAGCTGCTCTCAGACAGTGCCATATGCAGCAGTGTCGTGGCCAAGAAGGCCAACAGCATCTTGGTCTGTGTCAAAAATAGTGTGTACAGGGAAGTGATTGTGCCTCTGTACTTGGTGCTCGTGAGGCCACAGCTTAAGCACTGTAAAAAAAAAAAGCACGGTAAAAAAAAGACATTGAGGTGCTGGAGCGGGTCCAGAGAAAGGCAAGAAAGCTGCTGAGGGGTCTAGAGAACAAGTCTTATGAGGAGCGGCTGAGGGAACTGGGGTTGTTTAGTCTGGGGAAGAGGAGGCTGAGGGGACACCTCATTGCTCTCTGCAACTACCTGAGAGGAAGCTGTAGTGAGGTGGATGTTGGTCTCTTATCTCAAGTTACTAGCAATAGAATGAGAGAAAATGGCCTCAAGTTGCACCAGGGGAGGTGTAGATTGGGTATTAGGAAAAATTTCTTTACTGGAAGAGTGATGAGGCACTGGAACAGGCTGCCCAGGGAAGTGGTGGAGGCACCATCCCTGGAGATGTTCAAAGAACATGTAGATGTGGCATTTCAGGATATAGTTTAGGGGTCATGGTAGTATTAGGCTGAGGGTTGGACTTGATCTTAGAGGTCTTTTCCAACCTTAATGATTCTGTGATTCTGATTACATGACCCTGGTGCAGAAACCGAGTCCAGGGAGAAGGCAGCCTTTGTTTCCTCGTCCAGTGGATACAGCATCTTTGAAAGCAGATGCCCGTGTCCCTGTTGTAGGGAAGGGAGCGGAGGCAGGACGATGAGTGGTTTCTCTAAGGTCACTAACACAAATATTTCAGAGTGTTAACCTTGAATGTTATGGAGTACTGCATTACATTTGCCACATATAATACACTAGGCAAAATATTAGAAACATTTTGAAAACAATCCTGTTTCAACTAGTTATGCATTATATTATCTCTCATAAGATAAATATCACCTGGCAAGATATTTATTATGTTATTTTCAGACATTCCTCTTAAAGAAAGGTCACATTCCCTCAAGCTCCACAGGTATTAAAACTTGCTACTGAAGGGCTATTTCTTTTATGTCAGTGAATTTTGATATCAAACGGGTTGGTGGCAACTGTCAATAGTGTCTGAGTCTGTCGACATTTATGCTCACTTGCCACAGATGCTGCATTGAAGCCTGAAGATTTTGCGAACATTGGTCTCCTCTAAGCTCTGATCACTTGCTCAGTTTTGCTGCCTCCTGTTCTTAGAGGGTACTACTATTTTGAGGGAAGACAGAACAATTGTGGCAGCATTGTGAGGTGCTGATAGCTGAGGTGATGACAGGCCTTAATCCAAGGAATTATCCTCATCTTTCAACTTCATCTGTCAGGCTGAACCAGCTGCATCTGACGTGAGAAGAGGTGCCAGTGGCTGGAGGTACAATGGATGCTCTTCATGCTCGTGGCCACACTCCAGGGTGCTGCTCGCAGGTGCACAGAGGGGCTCGAGATGAAGCAGGAGCAGGGAGAAGACAGACTTCTTACTGAGTCAGATGACACAGTAATAACAAGAGACTTATAAAGGATGTTTGTGTATTGTGCCATCAAGCCCCGAGACAGAGAATGATGTTGGTAATAAAGTCTTTCATCCTAAGGACTCTCTAGAGAGATTTTCTGTAATACCAGTAATTGAAGAAAACATCTCATCTTGGGAGACAGTAAAAGGCAGAGGTAGATTTATGTTTTGAGGACTATACTGATGGGCATACTAAATATACACAAAACAGCCATATGCCCATATTCATAAATATTCATACATACTTGGGCCTGTTCTTTGAGGGGAGGCCATTCTGTGGTCAAACTTGCTTTGGGCTTCCCGGTACTGGGAGCTACTTGATACTTTTCCAGCTTCAGGTATAAAACAAAGGTCAAAGACAGAGTCTTTTGTGCCAAGTAACCTTATGTCTCTTGGAACGGGCGTTTCAGAAATGTGCAAACGGGCAAAAATTATAGTACCCAAGATTATAGTAACCTTTTCTTAATGCATTTTGTGATATATCTCCAGCACTGCTTTGAGCTCAGAGTGTTGCAATATTGCTGGGGGCTTTATATCCCCACAAAGCGTTGCTTACAGCAAGGAATTCTTGCAAGGTCCTCCACAGTGCGTCGTGGCTGAGATCCCCCTGCACCTGACTGCTCCATGTGCAGACCATAAGAAACTGTGTGTGAGAGGGAATGAAACAGATGATGCATGAGGCCAGTTAATATCAGCTTGTCAGAGGGATTTCGGCAAAAGTTGTCATTAACGATCACCAAGTCAGGGAATTCATCATTTCGCCAATGTGCATAATACTATTGTTTTATGGAAATAGTATAAGCTGTCTAATAAATAACTCAACCCTTCTGGTGTCAGCATTTCAGATGACAATTTCAGTTTTGTATTTACGATATTAGACAAATATTTAAAAGTCATTTTTAAGGTAGTAAAACAATTAGTTTTTCCTAGAATGTGTTGTATAGATGAATGGAGTAATTTTACTTCCCCACGGAATTTTATATGTTTTCAAGTGTAATGACTTTAGTAAAATGAATCTGGCCTTAAGCAAGGGTAAGCAAGATCACAATCTGTCCCTGGTTTCAATAGATTAGATACTATCAAACAAATATGTCATTTTTGTAAGCAGAAGGAAATTTTTCAAAGTTGTAGAAATGTTTGTCTATCATTTTGAAAACCAGAACGATCTCAGCTAGAAAAAAATCCAAATTTGTAATAAAAATTAATTTTTACTTTGGAGAGCTATTAGATTTGAAATTATCAAAGAATTTGAAAGCAGGTTTTCCCCCTTACCTTCACATGTAATTCCATCACCGCTGTATCCAGTGGGACAAGGCCCACATTTAAATCCTCCATCTTCAGCCAGCTTGCACTGCACACCCGTAAAGCATGGCATGGCAGTGCAGATGACTTTCTGATGCGTCCCACCGCTGGTGTTTGGCAGTTCCACGTGACCCATTGCTGTGTTTTTTGTCCTTCTGGCTGCTGTGATCTGTGCTGGAAGCCTTGCCTGGGGAGGAGACCCTGGTGGGACACTGGCACTCCGGCGAGCTGTATCAAGGGAAGAACCTATTAAATGGAAAGGGTAGGTGAGACGTGTTGCCAAAGGAGATGCTCTTTGCTGCTCTGTTGGGAAATCTTGGGATTGTCTTGTCTTCAAGACTGCGACTTGACCGGGCCATGTCCTGGGAGAAAAGCCATACCTGGAATGTGTTTGCTGACCAGCATGTGGCCTTGCAGAGAATGAACTTGCATTTGTGTTGACATGAGAAGAAAGAGTCTGTGTTGTACCTGGTTTGTTTTGTTTAAATTGGAGAGGGGTATGTGTTGTCACACTGACAGTTGTGGTTCTGAGGTCTGGCTCCTCGTGCAGAAGCAAAGCGTGTGTATCACTTCTTTTTTCAAGGAAAGATTGTTTCTCAAGTGCTGTGGGCTCCGTATCAGGTTCTTTTTCTGATGATGTCTGAGCTTGGGAAGTCTTCCTTTTCATTGTAAATGATGGAGTGTTAATGGCTGTGGGGTTTCTTTCCAAAAAGTGTGTAGTTTCTTGTCTTGGAATTTGGGTTTGAAAAAGAAGAGAATACATGTTTCTTGATGTCTTTAAAATGTCTTCCTGGTGAGAGCCTCTAGCATCTTCAATACTTCTTCCAGCAAAATCCATATGGCTTTGGGAAGATCGTGAAACTAGGATGGAAGAAAGATATATATTAGCCAAATTTGCTGGTCTAGAGACTGAAGGAACGGCAGTGAACATTTCGCTTCTGAACAAAAAACAGAACATCAGTTCTAGAAGTAAAAGAGTTTTTTGTATATGCTTTATGCTGGCTGGCATAGAAATGTTGTGCTATGCTATGAGTAACACCAGCACTGGGTGCACAGGGAGCTGCAATACAGAAACTCACAGGGTGGCTTAGCACTGAGCCAAAGGTACTAAATCACAATGAAGATCAGACCTTATTCTTTGAGGTCCGTCCCTGGACATTGCAGCCAGGCAAAAACACTTGCCATGCTGGTTTACTAATTTTGGCTTACACTGGTCCATGAGGTTTTGGTACTGTGCACCCTTCCGTGGTGGACCCCACAGTTCTTGACCACCTGAGCTAGTATTTGTTTCTTATTAACTGTTTGTATTGCAATAGCGTGCTGGGAGATGTTCTGCTAGACAGTACATAATGCAGAGGCTTCGCATTCAAGGTCTTGCAGTCTAGGGATGAGATGAGACTTTGCGGTTTGGGACAGATAGATATGGAGATGGAGATGTAAACAATGTTAGGATGATCTGTGGCCAGATCATGTTGTAGAGAGACTCTAGTCTTATCCCACCAGTGTATAACTATGTAAAGCTTTTGTAATCCTTATGGCAAAGGAAGGTTTTGGGAAAGCATTTAAAGGAGACAAATGGAAAAGCTCTGTTAATCCTGTGTACAGCTCCCTCCAGACGTGAGGGGCAGCATGTAGGAGAGGGGCTGCTGGTTTGTAACTGTCACCCGCTCATTCCAAAGGCAGCTACCTTTTCAGCTGTGTAAGGAGGGATGATAGATGGGGAGAGGGTAGTCTGTGAAGGGCCTTGAAAGTGGAGACGAGTGGTTTGAATCAATACTTTCAGGAAGATTAATGGCCATCTGCTGACTCTAATGAATGGGAGAAGCTATTTTTAACCGGTTCTGGCATAGTCACTTCATAGGAAATGGAATATATTGGATCCTGAATAAAAAACCCACACTTGATCCTAGGGTTAACTCCATGCAGGATCTACCTTTTAAATATAAATATTAATCACTTTCTTAAAACTGCTGTGGATGTAGAAATTAGCCATAGTTACAAGGAAAGAGAGTAAGATACTTGGCAAAGGTCAAAATGAAAGTTAGAGCATTGACTGGATCAAAGCCCATCCTGACATCCAAAGCTGTGTTTATCTGGCTTATAGACAGTGGTGGCTCATGAGCTTTTATTGCCTTGAGGCACAGTGTTTCAGAGTTTTACAGTGGTACTGGATCAAGCTATGGACATCAGCAGGTAAATACATGGTATGTAGCAGAGCAGGAGCTAAATACATGGATTTTACTGTCCAAAGTAAGGCTGATGAATGATGAGGTACACAGAATGGAAGAAAAGAGATGGTGAAGCAGGGAGGACATCAGCCAAAGGAGCATGAAAGGATAGGAGAAGTCAAAAGAATTTTAAAAAATGAATGAGAGAAAGATGAAAGAAATATCCTCATAGAAAATTATCAGTAATAGATAGCCATTACTGCCTTTAGAAAATTTGATTCACAGACCAGAAATCAACAGGAATGACAGTGAAGGACTGAATGACCTCTCTGACAAATTTCCAAAATGAGCCCTGATTATAGCTTTGAGCTCCTTCCACTGTGTCTTAATTAAATGGGTTTTCCTCCTAACGAAATTTTAGTAGGGGGATCAGACTGGCTACCTGAGAATCCTTCATTTCTTTGTCAGATGGTATAGGTGATTTACACATCCTGCAAATAAGCTTTGGCTTCGCTGTAAAGGGGACCATACTGCTGAAGTGTATCTATGATAATGGAATTTTTGCATCTGCGATAATACCACCAATGGAGAGTAGTGATACATTTTCGTTCATTGCTCATTATGTTATATACTGATCGAGGTCCCTCATCCACTCTGCAGACGCCACTAAACTTCATAAGATGTTGGCATCATTCAATTGTGGCAACTAGCATCCTCTAAGTTTTCATTATTTCAGATTTTTACTTATAGTGGTACTGTGAAATATAGTTCACATTGGAATATGATAGATCTTTCTCTGGAATACTTGAAAATTTCTTTCTGCAGTCTTCCAGATATCTAAATAAGCTAAAACAAAGAAGAATACCAAAAGATTGCAGACCCGGTTGTCTGTAGTCAGCAGCTTTCTCAAATCCTGAATTACTTCAATTTATTTTCCTTGCAGTTGATCAATATCTTCAAATGTATAACCCATTATCAATGCAGACCTGATTGCGTGAATCTGGTTTTCTCTGTGATGCCACTGTATGATTACATATTGGGCTGGATGAAAATAACAAAAAAATGACAAGGCAAAGTGCTCAAGGTTATGTGACGGTACAGGAATACATTTTCACTACCTGTCACTATTTCTGCCTATACTAAAAGGGAAATGTGCAGCAGTGGAATGACTGAGTTTATTTTTCACATAGGTGGATAAGAGACTGAGATCCTGCTGATTTGCTCCAGCTGTGCATGGCAGGAGCTCCATCCCTATCGATGGGGTTACACCGTTGTAAGCCCAACGAAATGCCCAGATGGATCAGGCCCCGAGAAGATAGATTCCTCTGTTGTCCCCTTATCTGGGGAAGATTAGAGCAAGGGTGACAGAGGGCAGATTTCAGAGACAGAAGTTTAATATCCCTCGTCTAACTCAAGATCAGGACACTTTCCATCTGTATGGTGCAGGAGTTCCCCACATGAGAACCTGATGCTCTTCTCCCAGTGTTTCAGGTATTTTGTGCCTCTCTCATGAAGCTCATAGATCAGAATTGTTATAACCAGTCTCTGGCTCATGCTTGCCAAAGCCATCGTGCCATTGTTAAGGCACAGCAAATGCTGATTTCTTCTCTCACTTGAATTGCATTTTATAGTGTGCCGCTAGATATCTATAGCTGAGGAGGATCATGTTCATTGAGGAGGTAATAAAATGACTGTATAAGCTAGTGAAAACAGCAGTTCACAGACAGAGAAGACACTTGACAGTCTCAAACCCAGGGTGAGATATCAACACTCTGAAACACAGAAATGAAATCTCTGTTGGTTGTTTGTTTGGGTTTTTTTGTGTGTTTTGTTTTGTTTTGTTTTCATTTATAAGCTTTCAGAAAATGGCCACATCCAGACTTGAATTAAGAGAAATGACATCCCCTTCCGACCCAACCGTTTCTGTTCCCAGAGGAGCAGCACACATTTCATGCTCTCCCTGGGACAGGGTGGACCAGGTTGGTTACCATATTCTTCTGTGCCATTCATCCGAATTTTACTGGTCTTATGCACCTCCATACCTTTCTTCCCAAGCTATGTGCCTTGGAGACAGCCCCATCCTGACCAACAACTAGCTTTGTGTAGACATGAGTGTTGATTACCTATTCATTGACCTTCTTCTCTTTGCAGCTGTTAGAGTTGAAAATCGTATCTTTTTTCCTTAAAAAAGTAATGTAATGTTTTAATGTAATCACATGAGGGACATACTATAAGCATCACCATGTAATCTCAAGTGCTGCTTTTTCCTTTAACTTAATAAAATACTCCAAACCAGTCTACTCTTTAGGTGGAGACTGGCTCCTTCTTAGCAAGACCATCTGGCTGTGGTCTCTTCTGCCTGTTGGTCCAGAAGATTATGGGCAACTTTAATTCTGATCAGGTTACAACTATTTCAGAATTCTGTGAATAGTTTAAGAATTCATTATTAACACAATTCAATAAATTTACAATTTGTGTAGTTTTAGAGCTATTAACATTTAGTAGTACATGCTATCTGGCACATTTCTCATTCAGAAGAATGTCAACAGAGAAATGCTCTTCTGACATATTACACTATGTGGGTCATCATTTAAAGTTTGAAACATCTACCAGCACATAAATCTTATTTAAAATGTCAAGAGAGAATAGAAAAATTACACTGGTCTAAGAAGTCTTGTTAACAGAGTATTAAGGATCATCCTGTTTCTCCCTTTACTTTTCCACATGTATATATTTTTCTGTATTTCCTTGATGAGAAAGGGGAAATGGAGCAGCTGTCAATAAGAAGCTCTAGGGAATTTCTGTTTTTCCATCAGTTCTTAATCTGCCATTTTATTTGATTAAGTTTTGGCATAACTTTCTTCTCTAGTCAGAGCTTGTTTATTTCCTAAATCTTCTGTTTAACCACCCAAGCAAACTCTAATATCTTCCCTTTCCCAAATATTTACGAATACAACTTTGAGGCTCCCTTCCTTCCGCTTAAACATCCAGAATTTTCCCACATTCAGATGCTGGTTGGACTTGCCAGTCACCAGTGTCTCTTCTCTTACAATTATAAGCAGTAAATCCCAGAATAAATTCCTTGGCCCCTTTAAGTGAAGTACAGCTTCAACTTCCCAAGTTTGCAAAGGATGTACATCCAGGATTATTGTTGTAGAAACAAAAGCATTTTAGAAACTCAGTGAGATTCTGATATTATCATAAATTTAGATAGAAGCTTAATTTTAGAGCTCATGATCCTTCATCTATTCTTTATATCAAAAATCGAAGAGTCAAATGTGTTGCAAAGGGGTTTAGGAACATACAACACACTGCAAGTAGGCACAGGCAAAAATTAATCTCCACTTTGAAAAATGTGGAAGTAGAGGATATGAATAAGAACTATTAGATAGGGTGTGCAAATCACAAAACGGCGTGGAGCTGGGTGCAAGCCACTGCCTGTGCAGAGACAGATGGAAAGAACTAGCCAGGCTATTTAGCTTGTGCTGAGCTAACAGAACAAGGCAGAATTTGGACCCTGCCTGCCTTACATCCAGAGAGCTCACAACATCAGCAGAGCAGGTGCCTGACTCTCTGTCCATCTGTACAGGCACATTTGGTCTTAGTAAAATCTGTGCTCTCAAACGACCACTTCTGTGATGGGTGAATTTGCTCACTTGTTGCTTTAATGACGAAATTAAAAGGTGAACGTCTAGTTCACTGTCCCTGAGCTATTTCTGAGCTGGATAGAAAATGAGATTGTGCTGCTGATGTTGTTACCTGGTGAGCAATTTTCTTCCCCTTCACCTACCAAAATCATGAGCATTATGGAGTCTGCATCACTCAGCCCCTTCTGATTATAACGATTCCTCTGCTTCAGACTCTTCTGTTTGTCAAACGTGGCTGCAGCTGCACATACACAATTCTGTAACACCATTCATAATTTGCAAAACAAATTTGTTTTGTGTGCGTGAAATACAAAATCATTCTGCTCAAACACAGTGGAGGAGAAAACCTGGGATCTTCAGCCAGCTCACCCACTAAGCTTTATGATTCTCACTGTACTCCAAGTAAATGTTTCTCACAAATGGACTGGGCTCTAAGCTCTGCCATCAAGGAGGTCCTTTTCCAGTTCTGGGATGCTAAAATCCTATGTGAATATATGAAAAAGATATTACCTCAAATAGAGATATTGTGTTTGTTTATGTTGCATTAAAGGCCTTTTGTATTTGTTCACGTCATCGTATGGTTCCATTTGCCTCTTAGGTTTTCAGAACAGTATAATAGACATCTCAATCCATTAACTGATGCATTTAAAGAAAATAGTGGTTCTGTGATGCTCATTCAGGAAGCAAACTGCTCATGAACATAAAAATGATATTACCAACTACATGCCAGAGAACACTTTAATTTTTATCTAAGATATGTCAAGGAATACATAAAGATAATCCCTTTCATACTTAACAAATACAAAAAAAAAAGCCTTATAAAACTTTTGCTTAATTATAGTGCTTTCTTTATATGAAATATTTTTCTGTTTATAAAACGTTTTCAGTAGAAAGCTTTGCAATATAAAGATTAAGACAAACAGATAATTTAAGAATTGGGGCACTAGCAGTGGCTTAGTTCATACTCATTTAAGCTGGATTTCTCCACAGAATTTTTCGGTGTCCTCAACAGATAATAGTAGCATCAGGCTTTAAGATGGATTTCTAGAATGACACTCAGGTCTGAAAGTAACAAAACAATTCTAAATAGGAAACTTATCCTAACACATGACACTTAAATGTAATGTATGTGTATCTGTGTTGCAAGGAGGTATCAGCTTTTGGTTAGTAAGACTCTTAGGATAAGGCATCATACGCAGCAAAGTGCAAGATCTGTGCAAGAAGATAAGGTGATGAGCACAATGATAGCTGTACAGAAAAATGGGTCTTTGAGGAAAATAATGTATTTTGCGCACTTTCTTTGCTGACTGCTTTTTTTTTTTCTTTACTTTTGTGATGGTTTTGTAAGTTTTCAGTAGAAATTCTGAGGTCAGGGCCACAAGAGACAGTGTTTTAAAAAATGGTATTAGAATTACTGATTGCAAAGATACAAGCATACTCCCCAAACAGAGATTTTTTTTCAATATTTTTCTTTATCGGTATCTCTTTTGGATTGTATTTGGAGATTTATAAATCAGCTATGTATTTTACAAATAAACATTTTTTTCTCAAACACCTTTCCTACCTTCTAGTTTATTTAGAGATTTAATTGAAATGTTCTCTCCCAGGGCTTGCAAAAACTCAACATGTTTGATGTCTTCTCACCCCTGGCCCAGGAGCCTTGCTCCTCTCCCTCCTTTGCTCGTTACATTCCTTGGGTCTAACCCATTCTCTGCTACAGGTTTTAGAAGTGCTTTTTCTGTACTTTTCTCTGAATATCCATTTAACAAAACAGGAAGCAAAGGAGAAGTGTGGTTGCATTGCAAAACACCATGGATCTCCCACTTAACCCCCCCGTAACTGTTTAATTGTCCTTTCTATCATTATCCTTTGTCCATCTTTCAGGTCCAAACTTTTACCTCTCCTCTTTATGTCCTACCTGCTCCAGGTATTTGAGTCTGCAATGGTATTATTGCATCAGCCACGAAGGCAGTATTAAGTATTAAGATAGCATTAATAAAAATAAATTATATTTTTCTATTCAGGAATTGGCAGTACCTTTTACTTCTCAGTGCTGCAAAAGATGGAAAAATTAATAGAAACTCCGTTCTTATCTGATGATGCCTCATGGTCCTTCAGACTCTCTCGTGACTCGAGCAGGTTGATAGATATATACAAAATAGGCTAAATCAAGACAGATTTTCTCTGAAGCATCCCTGTCTAATTCTCTGAAATGTATATGTAGAATCCTTTAGAACTATAATAAGAGATTATAAAGAAAGTTCATAACATTTCTTCAAAAGAAAATCCATAATATTTCTTCAGAGAAAAAATAGCTTGAATTTGAATATTTTATTGAAAGTCTCTTTTTGTTTGTTTCAAGAGGTAGGTGGTCTAAAACTATAATTATGTTGTTTTGGGCTGTAAACATATAAAAATGAGTTACTTTACATACGAAAGCTGAGAAACAAGCTGAACTATGCCTTGCTGGAGACCAATAATGACTCTATTGTAATACCATATACGCACATGTAAATACCCTCAGTGAAATTGTGCTTTTATGTAATTCTCCACAATCTCAACTGATTAGGTTGACAACTAGTCAACCTAGTTTCTTTCTAATATAGAAAAGAAAAAGCAAGGAATTTCACCAATAGGTTTTCAGATGGTATATCACAAAAGTTCTTATTCAGTCCTGTTAATCTGTATCTGGTTTAACCAAATGGGTTTTTCACTATTGCCAGCAGGTGGGCAATGATAAACTATGTGTCCATTTAGCTGTGTAAATGTGTAAAGAATATAAAAAGCGTGTATTGAATTCAGGTTGCAGTTTAGAAGAGGGGTCGACGTCCCTAAACCCAAGCTAAGCAGCTTTAGTGCAGAATTCAAAGCTTATCTTCCATCCGAGCAGGGTGTGCTGTTGAAGCAACAGTTCCTGAGGTACACTTATTTAGCTATAGCTCACTGCTAGCCTAGGTGTCATCAGCTCTTGACAAAACCTGCTTTTGCCCTTTCAGTTGTGTGGTGGCATGTCGGGGATGGTCATATCAGGAGACCAGCCTTTACAATGTTTGTAATTTTCTCTTTGAAAGACTATTAGGATTAGCGAGTAGAAACATTTGATCATGGCACTTCAACTAGCAAGTGCTGTGTTTAATCTTTTCCTCTCTTAGGCTCTAAGGATGTATTATGGAAATGATTGTTTTTAATGGAGCAAGAATTTTGAAGCAAGCCAAGGTCACTTAGAAATTCAACAGTGTGATATAAATAGTTATGAAGAAGATAATAGGTCCTCTTTTTTTTTTTTTTTGCATTCAAACAAATATAAAGGGGAAGTTATGAACCGACTCAAGGCATTTAGGGGAGAAGGAAGGAGGAAGGCTTGAGGATTACGCTTCCTGTGAGGTATTATATTAGCTTAAGAAGAATTTAAAATTTCATAAACCGATAGCTTGATTCAAGTCTGAGATTAAGACAATATTCCATAAGTACTATAAGCAACGTGTATTAGCATGGAGAAACATTTAGTTAGTACCTCTTAGCTAGAACTGTTATTTTTTAGTAATATAAAAGATTTATCATCTCTTCCACCATTTAGAGACCAGAGAGCTCCTATAGATATTAAAACAAAAGAAAAGCCTTTTGTATTTTTATCATAATATTTTGTTATGGTTTTAGCCAATATCCAGGTGACAGATGCTCTCTGTAATCCTCTCACACTGTATATGTGAGGTGTAACTTTGAGGACAAAATCCACATAGTTTAGCAGTGAGTATCAGCTGATTCTGCAAGCGAATCCAGTGAAGAGAGTGCCACTACATCTGTAGGTGCCTGTTCATCAACAACAGCAAGATGGTAAAGGAGCTAGTCCTAGATTTGTCATTCACAACAAGTCTGTGTATTTCACACCTATTTTTACTCCCCTGTCCTGTCCTGTGCTTTGCATTGCTTATAGGTCCTTTCTCTTCAACTCCTCCTTTGCTTTTGCTGTTAGTGGCAAAACTCTAGTGCTGCTTTAATGTGTCCAGGATATTGGTCCATTACTAGTTACTTACACTTTTAAACAACTTCTAAGTGCCTTTAACAAAACAGCAATCTTACCAAATTTGTGGAAACAGGGTTGGCTCTCTTTAAAAGCTGTATGCTATTATAGCTAGATGATAAAATGAGCTTGGAAATTTTAAGAGGAGATTATCTTGCTCTCTGTTCTGTCAGTGTAAAAAAACTCCACGGCCTGTATCCACCATAGATTATTTGTTGAAGACTCAGTTGTTATTATCACTTAAAAGTCATGATGGCACAGTGATTGCTTAAGCAAAAGGTGGCACATTCTTGGTAGGAGAGAAATCTAATCTATACTTGATGTTCTGATTGAATGTAAATATTATTCATGGCATATAGCTGAGTCCTCTTCCCTAGTGGTTTTATGGCTTGGGCTTCATTGGTCTTCTATTGCTGAGCTGTATCATTTCCTAAATATATCATCTGTATTGGAAGCACTTAACAAATTCTGGATTGACAGAGTATATGGATCAGTGAAGCTGGAAACCGTTTATCTTTTAAATAATCTAAAAATATTCTTCCCACCGTGCCTACTTTAGTTGTTATGTTTGGGTCATAGCAAATACTGTACAGGTCTCTGTCAATATTTTCTTGAAAATACTTAGTATTTTATTAGGTATCCCTAAGGGGGAGGAAGCCATCAGAAAGACTCTCAGATTCCCTTTCTACCTTGACAAGTACAGGAGTGGATTTTCAGTGGCAGTTAGATACTCAGAGGGCAGGAAAGGGTCACAGCTTATGTCCAAAATGCCAGGCTGATCTTGGCCTTGTGCGAAGATTACTGGTGTACCATTTGCAAAACTGTGTCTTTCAAGAGTCCGAATTTATATGGAATGTCTTTGTGTGGCATTTCTAACCCCATTTCAGTTGCCATTTCATCATGTACTCCTTGAAGGAGACATCATAACTGGTCAGTCTGAAAAAAATGCACATTTTATCCTGAAATATACAAACTAGGAAGACTGAAATATAGTTTACAAAAGGGATCAGCAGCTTCCACCATAAATTCCAATGATGAACTCTGCACAGAGTTTCAATGGCCTGAGTCAGAGCTAGGAGCTGGAAGCCACAGCACTGGGATGCAATGCTTCCCAGTTCTGGAGCCCACAAGGCAACAAGTCAGAGTATTAGTTACTATTTATTTGATACTTCTGTTATGCCTTCTTTTGCAAGGATCTCAGACAACTTCAGTGCTAGTCACCGAAACATCAAAATATTCCTGACTTCAAGCAAGTCTTGCAACTCATTGCATAAATTGTGGCAAGACTGGTTAGGTACTCACTGCACAGCACCCTCTGAGTGCTGAGAATTGTGTGCATTTTATTGACACCTATTGGTACATACAGATTTCATATTTAAAAGTCCTGTGTGTAATGTGCCCATCTTAACAGGTTTTAAGTTGTGTCTTCCAGGAACAGTGCTCAGCTCGCTCCATTAGGGTAATGCTGTTCATTTAATGGAATCACTTATGATTTACACTGGTGTAAGTGAGACTGGAATCTGGGTCTTGAACTTTTTAATGCAAATTCATCAATTCTGTTAGATAAGAGATGAAAGGAGTCCATTATGTTCTTCAGTCATCTCTTGAAGCAAAATCATTTGATTGTTTCCAGGCAGTAAGAAGTCCCTGCTCCTGCAGTCAGCTCTTGATGAAACCTTGGGTTGGTGACCAAAGCTCTTACTAGAGTTATTTATTTTTCATGGACAGTGATCAATGATGAGTGCTAATAATGACATCAAGGGATTTCAAAGCTAAAAGTTGAGAATATAAAACTTAAGGCTAATCTGTTTCTCTGGTGTTAGACTGAGCACTATGTATCTGAACAGACACATTCTTTTAATTTAAGACATTTTATTCTCCTTTTAAATCTGCCCCTTGATGCTGATCTGACAGTGGTGCAAATGAGAAGGTCACAGAAGTCTCTCTGATGTAAAATCAAAGTGAATTCAGAAGCACAGGGCAGATACTGGAATAGTGTAAAATACAGAGTACATAAATATAACAAATAGCTGGCACATACAGAAGTATATCAAGTGCCAAATGTCTAACAATACTGCAAATTAACTGCTGTGGCAGGAGAGCTAGCAGTGGTGTTCAGAATGGGAAAGCAGAACTCGATTAGAGAGATCATAAAATAATCCTCTCCGTTGATCTTCGCCTCCCTAAACGAAGAGAGGCAGAAAGAGCTGGCTCTAAACAAACAATCTTTTATCGGTGATGGATGTGGCATTGCTTTGTCCAGTAAAATTGCTGATTTACTAATAGAACAAAAATAAATCTTCTGTGATGACACCAACCTCTCTAACCTACTAAAGAAAGTGCAAACAGATGGGTATCTCTCTGACTGTGAGTGATGAAACCAGGCTGGAGAAATACCAGTAGCGTCTGACGAAAACTAATATTGCAACATGCAGTAACATCACCAGCACCCCGCTGTTAGGATATATTCATTTTCTTTGTGCCATGAATATGAGCAATGATACTGCATGGCTTGATTTAATAGATCTGCCTCCTCTTACAAAAAGTTAAAACATATTTTGTACAAATGTGAAATGTGTCCAGGGAAGCCTGCACAAATTTAAATTCCTTAGACTTTCCTCTTTACTCCTATGCCAGCAAAATTAAGGGACTTTAGATACTACTAGCAATTTTTTTTAAAAGTGTAAGTTACCTGTTTTATGCATTTTGAAGGGAGAGAGGTATTTTTTTGTTTGATATGAGAATGTACTTTAAAAAATAATAATAATTTCCCTTTATATATGAAACTAGCTTTCATACTGGTGATATTTTTCCTTAAGACTAGTCTGACGTACTTCAAGAACAATTGCAAGCAAGTCTGGTTGATTTAAACTAGTGCAAAATCTGATATAAGCCAGGTAAAACACATAAGTGAGAATAGAATGAGGCCCTGCATTGTTGGCAGAGCACGTAAATACAGCTCAGAAACTTATTTGTGGAGTTATGTGGTTTGCAGTAAGTCAAGTACATCAAAAGATTAATACCTATCACATATCAATGCTGAGGAGAACATACTTTTGTTGATTATAGATCAAAATTGAAGGACTTTTGGGTGCAACTCATCAAACACAGACTTAGGAAACAATTTTCTTCTGGCGCATTTTTTCCTCCTCAGTAGTCTACAAAGGCAGTTTGGTGATTTTTTGTGGTTTCTGTATGAAAACACACTTATCCTTTAATCCTTAAATTGCAACAATTGAGTATAACTTCATGTCAGAAGCAGCCAATAAAAATACAAAATAGGGATTAACAAGTGTATTTTTAGATTAAAATTACTGGAGTTGGAAAGAAGCAGAACATAATCTCAGTACCTTCACAATCACTGTAGCAAGCTGAAGAGGATTTGTTCTGTTTCATTTGAAGACTGATAGCATAAGTTACAAGGGAGAGAAGCTATTATTCTAACAGGGAGGATTTCACAATAATCATAATCCATAACTGTACATGAATTTAATTGAAAGTTCATTTTTTTTTGTCTGATATATTTTAATCATCAGTGCTATACGTCTGCTTCAGCTAGCAAAGCACATGGGAAAGAAAGTTAAACCGATCATTTTGGTCTAAATTAGGACACTCATACAGCTGCAGCAATTGGTTTCATTTCTAAATATTAAAACAAATGACTAATTTTGTTTAACCTTCAGGCAGAACGTTCTCATCATTTATATTGTGATATAATTCACATGAGTGAATATAAGGTTCTGATGGAACAAAAAAATAATCCCTCTTTATTCCCCCCCCACAAAGTACTCAAGCTGTTGGATGGCCACATTTGCAGCATGAAGTCCTGGACTTGGTTTGCTTATTTGAGAGGAAAAAGAAAAACAATTCCCCCAGACTCTGGTATACAGCTTGCTTTTGAAAGAAGCATGTATTAGTTTCAGATCCTAATGCTTGGGATATTTCTTAAATTTTGCCTGGAGTTGTGTGTGACAGGTATGAATCACAGTAAATGGCAACTACTGTCTGCGCTTCCCTTTTTAGAATATACATGAATTTATTGGTTAATGTTTATACAAGCAAAATATAAGTGTGTGTGATTTACTGTACCAATACCTACAGCTGTAGACTATCTGTTCTACTCAACAGCATTTAAATGACCTTTGGGGTGTACAATGTATATCCCATTGTCCCATTAACGACAAGGTGCAGCTTTGGGCAGTAACAGAAATGCTAGTTTATTTACATGCACAATGATTTAGTACTATTTTTTGCTCAACTGCTTTTACAGCTTCACCAGAGTCAATAGGTGACTTAGAGACTCTGAAAGAACAAGCAATACCTTGCACATACTCATTGCTAAAGAAAAGCATGGGGTTTATTTTTGTGACCTTTACATTCAGAGAACTGGCTAAAATCAATTTATAGTTCAAAGAGATTGGATGATACCTGCACTAAGCAGTAAAATTGCTTCTGCTTTGATAGTGCGTATTAAAATATAACACCAAGGTAACAGTCATTGATTTGGATACAGAATGGGGTGAGAAGGTGGGTTTGTCAAGTGTAGAAGGTCGGGGAACAATTTCACAGGTTTCAGACCAGTCTGTCTTGAATACTTTAGAAAAAGATTTAGAAGAAAACCCAGGAATCTGACCTAGAAACTGCTGCCGTTAAGCAATAAACATGAGTTCTCTTGGCGAATCACTCTGTGCGGTAAAAAGGGGACAACCATCCAGACTGTCACTAGAAAACCATACACTGAATTATGAGAGTTCCACTGAGAGAGAGCGGGATCAGATGGCAGATGAGTGGTTGCTATGCTCTTGCCACTTGCTGCCTGAGGTCGGGACCCAGCTTTTCTTTTATCACAGCAGACGACCTTTTCTAATGATCAGTCCTCAGAGATTAATGGGACCAGCTGAGTTTCAGAGCTCCCTGTGGAAGATTATTGCTCAGGCTACAAATGATAGTATTGAAATGCTTTAATTATCTGTTGCCTTTAGTTGCTGGTACAGTTCTTCTTGCATGACACTGTTTATCATCATCGTCACAGGTCACCTTGGAGAACAGATGCCTTGCGGCAAAAGAACTGGGAAAGAAGGAAAGTGGAGTGATACTGGCATGTGTCACGTTCTGATCTTACTGAGGAGGAAACATGTTTTGAAATCCTATGCCAGCGCAGAAATACAGATGCAGTGATTCGTACCATCTAATAAGTCCTGTTGTGAAGAATTCTCCCTAATGACAAATGCAGTGGTTGATCTATTGAATTTTACCTCACAGAGCCAGATATTCCTGAAATAAGACCTTCTAGCTACTCGTCAGGTAAGAGTGAAAGAAAAAGCTCTCAGTGTTTGATTAGGAAGTACATTGTATTGTAACATGGTACTAGTTCATATTTTCTTACAGCCTTTTGTATGCAAAACCTTTTGAAAATCCTAAAAATTAGACAAATACCTGGTCTGGGGACTTTGGTACAGATTCGACCGTTTCCGAAAAACCCGGCTGGACATCGGCCGCAGACATAGCCAATGTAAGGGGGTTTCCGATCAAAACACAACACTCCAGGAAAACATGGCCTGTTGGCACAGCTAGTAAGATGTGACAGCAGTGCTGTGTGGCCTAAAAAAGAAAGGAATTCAGGTGTGTTTATTCTGAATTTCTCAGAACAAATGTGTGTATAAAATTAAGCAGTGACTGCCTGAGCCCAGCTAAAGCTTTATAACTGCTTTTATTCTTTTAAAGTCTAATTAATGCAGAATGTTCCCAAACCTTGAGCCAAACACGAGAATGTCCTGTAGGCACAATGTAACAGAACAGCTGTTTCTCATTAAAGCAAGATTTATTACTCCTCTAATTACATGTTTTCAAGTTTATTACTCAAAGTTGCTTGGCATTTATCATGGATTATATAGAAACTGTAATTTCCAGCAGAAGTGAAAGATTAACTGAGTGAGAAACTGTATTATTTGACATCCTTTTGGTCTTTTGTAATTGGAAGGTAATCATCAAACCTTACAGCACATATACCCTACCTTTAGAAATACACTGTCAAGTATATATGTTTGTGATTTAGAAACCATCCTTAATGTGTCAAACCTTGTATAACAAGAGACTCCCTCAATTATCTTAGAACTATGTGCAAAATTTAACACTGCGGTAGTATATAATATTTTATCATTTATGATGTCACTGAATAGCAAGTGTATATGAACTGCCTGTGAAGTATTTAATACTGTCAAGACAGAGAACAGATGATGAATAAAATCATAATGAGGGTTGTAGATCTTTTTTAATTGCCTCCAGTGAGGCCTCCATCATGATTCTCAGGTATTTTCAGCATTATTCTTGCACCTTACCTACAGCTTTATGATGGATACCTGTTAAGAGGCAAGTCATGGTTAGATGTTGGCTGGCATGGTACAAACATAAAAAAAAAAAATATGAGAAAAAACGTATTTTCTTTTACATATATCCCTACACAACAGCTATGCCCAGTCTCAATTTTTCTGCACCCTACTTTCACTAGAAAACCAACTAAACATGTAGCACTCATTAGAACAGGGCCAACGTAAGCATCAGGCAGGTGCACACCCATGTCAGAAGGTGCTGCAGTGCTCCACCTCTGGGAAAACAGTCCAGTTCATGCTTCAAGAGCCAATCTTTGCCTACACTCAATACTCAGTCCTAGTTCAGTAACTGCCCATCAAACACTGAAATAAAATGTCTGTGTCACTTGGCTATGGCAAGCTCGCATAAGCTGTTGTCCTTATCGTCTTGCTTTCCATTCGTCACCAAGAGTTGGAGAGTTTTTGTTCTACTGCAGAAGTGATGTGGTTTAAGTTAAACCTGACTGCTCTGGTTCCTGTTGCTATAATGTCTCCCTTCCACATAAAATTGTTCAGCAGCAATCCACAATCTGATGTATTGAGGGTATTTTTATTCATAACTCTTACTTTTCTATGATATATTATAAAGGTGGTGAGATGTATGACTTCTGAATATGTAAACTGCAGCAAATGAAAAAGATTTCATATCCCTGGATACCTACCATGCCTATCACTTATGTTAAAGTTATTGATTACAGGAGAATCCTTTGCCTCCAAGGGTTGCAGTGGCTGCTTAACCTCAGTCTTGTTGAAATCACCTTTACCATTGCCTTTTTTGATGCTTAAAGCTTTTGTAATGTCAGCAGCAAGCACAGCTGTGAAAAGAAAACATGGAGACAAGGAAACAAGGTGTTAGAGCTTAGCTGTGATTGACGATAAACAGCAAGGGTAACAGCAAATCAGATAACCTGACATAAGTTTGTTCTGGAAGCCAACCATCAAGCAAATAAAGGCAAATCAGGTGAGTCAGCTGATGACATGCAGCAAAGCATATATAAATATAGAAAAAATTGCTATGCCCAAACTCACTGAACTTTGCTTATCTGGGAGACATATTTAATATGCACAGTGATCTTTTATTGAGCTAAGGGCACTAAAATAGCCTCAGGTCTCCATATATTAGACAGCGTTGTTACTTGGATGGAGATGCTACAGTACACACTGGGACCTGTGCTCTGTCTGATTCCTGCCTCTCCTTCAAAGCTTCTATCTGAAACTATGTTGTGCGTTTTTGTTGGCTTTGGTTAGTTCAGCTGCAAACTTTGTACATGTCAAAATACCTCTACAAAGTGTACAGGGATGTAAAGACGAAAACTGATTGTTGGAGACTCTAAAAAGCATTGATTTCTGCATAATTTTAAGATGATTTCTTGAACGAATTTGTCCAATACAAAACTAATCCTGGGGGTACTCCCCAAATACTTGTTAGTGGATGGTGTTTAGGAGTGAAACAGCGGAGAACATGGAGAAAGTCCTTGGCAAATTATGCAGCTGGCATCTGGAAAATACTTCTTTGTATGCTACAGTGTTCATTCTAACCAAAATGAAACTAAACAGCACTGCGAAATAGCAGAGACCAATTTGCAATTATCCATATTAATATAACATGACAATAGCCTGCTTTGTATATGTATATTTAAAGGTCTGTACTTGAAGTGAGTGGCCAAGTACTCAATTAAGTATAATAGCAGTAGAATTGAACCCATTTTTTTCCCCATCTGTTAAAATAAATCATGCAAAGCACTTACATTTGCAAGTTTTACCGTTTCCCTCCATCCCACTGGGGCAAATTCCACATGCATATGATCCAAAGGTATTCATACAAGACACTCCAGGAAAACAAAGACTCTCTTCACATTCGTTCCTGTCTTCCTGACAAGTAAGCCCTGTGGCAAAACAAAGGGGAGGTTAATAATCAGGAAAGATTCCCTGTTTATTCTTCAGCTCAAATGTTGAAGCAGACTAAGGCTTGCTTCTCAGCTGTAAACTCATTACAGGGTACGTCACTCATGTTAGAGCCAAATTCCCCACTGTCTCACTTAAACCTGCTTTTATCACACTGTTTATTACTGTCATTATTGGCACCAGAAGTGCTGATCTTGAGACTACGGCTCATAGAAAACTGTGCGTGTTAAATAAGTAATTTCTCCTGCATTTCACATCTTTGCTGCTGCTTTTGTTGTCTTGTTTATGTGAGATCTTTGTCATATGCTGAAGAAGCCAATGAATGTCACAGTTTTGGCTTTAGGATATGGAGAGCCATGTACTGACCTCTTGTGATTTTCATTCTTATGCTAACCGCACATAACGAATAGCTTATTGTGAACCAGCCTGATGGAGTCTTGCTGGAGGTAAACCTTACAAAATGATCAGATTTTTTTTAAGAAAACAAATTTTTCTATTTAAAACTGAAGTTTGAAGAAGAAACATTCTGAAAATGATCCACAGTGCTGGTATACAGAAGATAAGCTGCTATAGGATCTAAACTCAAAACAACGTGGTTTAACTGTTGCTGATTTTGGGAATAGGGTTTTAAAAATCCCTTGAGGCAACTGATATTCAAATACACAGCTCTGGATGGTTTAACAGATACCTATAGGGGAAGGTGACCCAAAAGTTAAAACTACTATCTGAACAGCAAACGATGCAGAGTAATCGCATATAATGTTGTTAAAAACTCCCTCAGGCTTCAGGTATGCGTGCTGCTGTCTCTGTGCACTTGAGAAAACTTGTCTGGCTATTGCTGGTTACCAGAATATGCAGCCCAGATAGTGGGTTATAAACTATCCCATGTCTCTTCTGTCAAGGCATGTCCTTCGTCCCCTGTAGGAATACCCAAGGAGATTGGAACACCTTCCAGAGAGTCCAGGTGCCTGCTTCAAGACCTACCACAAGGTACAGAAAGACTTGTTCTAGATCAGATGTTGAGCTTTATCATGAAAGGTCCAAGGATAAAAGAATATTTTTTCACTTCTTAAAAAAAATAATAAATTTTCACAGTGGAATGAATTACAAGATGATGAAAACAGAGCATTATTATTCATCTCCTACAACATAATCTCTCATTGTTTCAGCTTTTCAGATAGCTTTCACTACTCCTTTCAAGTTAAAATAGCATCTCCATGTGAAAAACTCAAATTGAAGTCTCTACTGATTGAGCTGCCTAAAAAATCTAGGGACATCACCTTCTCATGCTTTGTCTGGTGGAAAAAACCAGAACAGCAGCGCAAAGCCTTTTCTGGTGCCATCTCAAGCTAGGTTGTTCTGGTTTTGCATGCTTCTTTCTTTTAAGTTGGACATCACATATTATTACAGGGCTTAACTTACTTTTTTTTTTTCCCTCCCTTGTTCTATTTTGGATTACTATTTCTATTGTATAATTTAATTAGCACATTCATAGCATCAGGCTGTGTTTCTCTGCTTTCTGATGACATGTTGGGAAGTTGTTAGACATCACATTATGCAAAATATTGAATGAGTTACCCTCTGATTAGATTAGGAATTATTTTCTTTCTCTGAATATCATATAAAGGTTAAATATGGTAGCATAGGCAGTGAAAGCAAGAATGAAGTTCCCAGTTTCAGTAACAACAGCCTCTTCTCCCTCTGTCCAATCTCCTGCCTCCTACCTACTCTACTTTTGCTGCAAAGGGCTGACTTTAAACCTCCAAGATGAAAAAATTGCAGAAAGAATAGGAACACTGCAAGTATCAAGACAAATTCTAAATTTAGGTGTTTTGACTGATTTTTGTAAAGGTGGAACTATGCAAGCGCTTCTTTTCACTCAGAGAGATTTGATTTTGAACAGCATCTGATCAATCTGGGCATAATAATAATCCAGCTGAGTCCAAGGAGAAATGTTTGCAAAGTCTAAAACTTGGCTGAAGGTTGCTGAAGAAGTAGCAGAAATGGACAGAAATCTCTGTGCACGGAGGAGCATTTGTTATTCTGTTTGCATGACCTCCAGTGCACTGCAGCACAAGGGAGTCTCAATTCTCTTGGCACTCCTGCAGCAAAAAATAAAGAAAGGATTACAAAAAGTAAAAAAATAGAAGATCTTTGAGTCGCAAGGCTGAAACATCAGTTTCTGTGCCAGCTCTATTTCTCCATCCCTGCATGGTAAAGTGGCTCAGAAAATAAAGTCCTTTTATGTCTTGACTACCTACAGATGCAGAGAAAGACTTTTTCACTGCATTCACATTACATTGACTAAAGGAACAGGAAATCTCATTTAGGGGCTTTTGGTTATTACAGACCATGAACAAATCTTGTGGTTTTCTTCAGTTTTCTGAAAAGTAAAATGAAATTATTGTTCCATCTTCCCCTCCACACTCCGATTTTATATTAATCACTGATAAATGGGGAAAGAAAGGATGGTTTTGTGATTGAGATACAGTTTTCAAGGATGCATTCTGTTCTCAGGTGAGTAATGTTCTTGCTTTCAGTGGCCAAAAGAAGAAATAATAGAAATTCTTGTTGTCTTATTAACAATGTCAAAGAAAAATGAATGAGATGTGAACACGCGATGAGGTAAACACATATAAGTCAGTGCAGAATTTTAAAATGGTAATAATTCTAGGGTCATCCTCCTCTCATATTTTCCAGTCTTGCCTTGTCCTTATTCCTATGTCACACCCTTCTGTGGCCTGAGCTACACCGATGCACCTGAGCTGCCACGGCTGCGCACCGTGCTGTGGTCCCTGTGCTGCTGCTCCTCTTGCAGAGGCGGCTGGGAAGCTCTCAGAAGAGTTAAGTTTTTGTTTCTGCTACCTGCTTGCTGTCATTTGTAAAGATTTGATGGTGAAGTGGTGCTGTCACTTGAGCACTACAGCATTGCCTTCTCATTAGATTATTGATGGTTTTCTGGGGAATTGAGACATAAACACAGCATCAAGGATGAGCTTTTATTGTTGTCATAGAACCTGCCCTGAAGTAAAAGCATCTCCTTCCCAGCTGGCTTTCAGCTCCACTTGCTTATAATTTTTCACCTGCTATTAAAACTCTGAGATGTATTCCTATTTCACTCAATTTTTTTTTCTTTTTGTTTTCCTATTTAGCATTTTGGGCCAGGGAAGAACAGCAAAATGAATGCACTTTTATTTAACCTGGCAAGAACTAAAGGTTCAGGAAAAATGAGTGTTTCTCTGGTCATCAAGGTGTCCTTGTCTTTAGAGTCAGCTGTATGCTGCTTTCAAGCAGGTTGTTTTGAGGTGTTGGATATTTAATTCTTTACTGTTTGTGGAAGAATGAGAACCACTTTTCAGAATATGCTCCATGTGAGTTTATCAACAACGCATGGTAATTATGTCAGACTATTTTATGTGGAATAACAAAGCTTGATTTCACTCCGTGTGCGATACTGCATCAGGTGAGAAGGGCAGTGATGTGAAACCGGTGAAGATCAAACAAAAGGAGTGGGTCCACTGAAGTTACTAACTCAGGGAATTCTACTGCTCTTAATTAATTTAATCCACCTTTTTAAAGACAATTAATAATTGTTCTCATTGGATATCTCCGTGTTTAACCAAATACAGCTTAAAAGGGCCCCAGATCTCCTTGTACTCAAAAGAATGTTATTTCCAAGGGGATTCAAGACATTCTGTAGGTTTGTTTGGTTTCAGGATTTTAATATTTCAATCAAACTTTCATTTTCTGACTTTATTCTCCATGCTTAGGCTTTTGTGTTCTTGCATCAGCTGAGTCTCCAGTGGCATAAACGCTTTGGATAGCAGCAGGCTTTGGTTATTTGGTAGCATTTATTTGGTTATTTGGTAGCATGATTTGGAGTCAAAACTGTCTAGGTGTCACAGATCTTTTATACCATTTTTCTGAACTTCCATTTCTGAGTGACTTTTATTCTTCATTTCTGCTAGAATTTTATAGTTAATAAAATCTGGACTTGCAGTCCCACAAGGCCAAAACAAAGAAGGTTTCATGAACTGCTGAAAGGCACAAGGGATACCTTGCTGCCTGCATGAAGACCATTGGGCAAAATCTGTTCATTGCTTTTGTTTAAAATTTAGTTTCTTATATATATACACACTGTAAGCAGTAATAATTATGTGCATTTGCTGTTGTTTCTACTGGATTTTTCAAATCTATAGCACTACACAGCAGCTGAAACTGTGGGTCTCATGAACTCATTCATGCTTTTGTATTGTGAACAGAGTAGGGTCTTTGACAGGTTCAAGGACTGAAATCTGAGTTCAGCTTAAGATGATTTTTTCTTTTGAAATGATTCTGGTATGAGAGATATTCTAAGAAAGTTTCAGTAGCACCTTTCACTTGCAGGAGACCAATTTGATGACAACGGACAGTAACACAATGTCTGTACTTTCCAATGAGTGCAGAACGACCTGAGTGAGTGGATGTTATTTTAACTGTCCTGGGAAAAAAGCCAAACAAGAGCCAGGTTTAGAAATCCTGTTCAAGTCCTGTATGTTCATATTTGCCTGGTGCCTTTAGTTCTTCAAGAACTGAACTACAAATGACAAGACAACCACTTCTGTGAAACTCCAGGGGAGGGCGTGTTTAGGCCAATGTGCAAATCTGTTGTGTTGGAGACAAGTGGTGTTCTGGGTCCTAGCTTGGAGGAGGTGGTGGCACTGGGTGAGACTGAACAGTGACTCAGCTCAGACAAACTCCAGAAGCTTAATGCAGCAGAGTCTAGTGGCTGGCTCTGCCCGTTCCAGACTGCAGAGCACAGGGGGGTTTTTGTCCGTGGACTGTCACAAGTGCCTTTGGATGTCTGTGAATCGTTCGCAGGTGTTCTAAGGGCAGTGAAGCTGACTATAAATTGCATGATAAGTCCACACATTTTATCTCCTCATCTGTGTTATCTATTAGATGCTTCCTTTCTCCTCACACTTCACGTCTTTACTCCATTCCTGTTTGCAGCGTGTCTCACATCTACCTCTTTGGTCATGATGCATTTTGATCTTCTCCTCTTTGTGATTTTCATTCTGCTTTTCTGAAAGAATCTTCTTTTTTTTTTTCTTTTTTTTTTTTTTTGGTGCAGTGATCATCCATCTTCCCTTCATCTCTTAAAAATCACATTGTGGCCAGCCCTGAACAGTTCAGAAGGTTAGATTTTGTTCCATCAGCATGTCTGACAACCAAATGGGTTTGTGGCTTTCTAATGTATAAATTTAATGAAGCTTATAGTGAGACTAAAGGATATTTATTTTTGCACATTTTCCATATCTACTTCTCTTTCCTAGACAAATACTTCACTCCTATTTATTTTTTTGCCTTAATTTAGTCAAATAATTAGTCCTGGATCTTTGCATTTTCTCTCTTCTCTAGTCAGTCTTCTACTAGCTCATCTCATGGATGGACAAATCCATGGAAAACAAGCAGGGAGATCAGGAAGGTTCACAGCCTCCTTGAGTGGTCATTCCAGGACCACAGAATTTTAGGTCATTTTTTCTTCCTTGAGCTGGTTTTGCACATTTTCTGACTGTGTAAAGCTCGTAGCAGAAGAGGAGTCTTACATAGTCCGTTTGACAGATGCTCATGGCCGTATTGCCCTCAAAAAATCCTACAATATATCTCTAGGTAAATCAGAGATGGAAACAGTGAGGTGTTACCTCCCAAACCGGGGGGACATTTACAAAAGTAGCTATCCACACCATCCACACATGTTCCACTGCCGCAGGGGTTTGATTTGCAGTCATTAATATCTTCCTGGCAGAATTCTCCATCAAATCCATTTGGACATAAGCACAGGTATTCTCCAAGGCCTGGAGGGAATTTAATATTGGTAACACATGTCCCACCATTGAGGCAGCTGCAGGGCTTCACTCCAACCTGAGGAAGGCAAAAGGGAGTCGTGGTAAGGTTCCTCCGAATAATCACAGCCAAGAAGTCTTCTGTTATCCTTTAGGAAGGGACACTTTGCAGGGCAAACATGTTATTTAGTATTACGAAAACTTATTTCTAACCAATTTCCTTTGTCCAGATATACGGTCTCATACTCAGCATACTTATTTATTTGATGGAAAGCCTGACTTTAAAGGGATTTTTTTTTCATCATTTAGGGACACATTCTAACTTCATATAAGAAAATAGAAATCCTATTTGCTGTAGCAGCAGCTTTTTATGTAGTATCTGAGGGCAGAATTTCTTCCTTATTCTTCAAAGAAGAAATTAAAAATCTTTGCTCTTTGCCTGCCTGCCTCCCTTACTGTTTCACATTACAAATGGCTCCCAGGCAGGAACACGACTGTGGAATTCCTTTGCTGGTCTCTCACTTCAGGGAAGAGAGGTCCATAGTTGTATTTTACATATGTACAAGAAGAGCATTTCAGCAGATTCAAACCTTTGTATTATCTCACCTAGTTAAACATAGGTCTGGTTTGAAATGTTTCCATTAAATCCATATCTAGACTTCAATTTCCCCTTTGCTGTGTAGGTTCAGCTGGTTGGTGTTTTTGATCATAATGATTTGAATGAGTAAAAATAGGAATGTTAAGGAATAAAAATCTTTTCTTCACAAAACTGTTCTTATGCCAAGAGTCTGCATCCCACTTCATTAGCTCATCTTATCACAGGATTAATGTTAGGCCATACAATAAAGACAAAGCAATGCACAAGCTCTGCCAAGAAGCCTAAAGTGTGGAGTAATGACATAAGACCAAGACATCCTCTAAAAATATCATTGAGAATGAGTTATAATCTCCCTTTTATAGCTAAAACTTGGTCTTTTATGTTATATGCTTTTTTCTGCAATCCAACTGCAGAATGTGAATTTTAAAGCAGATTAATGAACCATTAAAAGGCTCTGCAAGAGTGTTCTTTCAAACAGCAATCAATAGCACTCCCTCTTGCTCCTTGTTTATATAGTTTCTATGTTCTCAGAGATATTTATTTAGTTAATTGAGCATCATTGCTGTGCTGGATAATATACACTTATGAGGAAATAGCTGAAGCCTTAGTTTTCAGGATAGCAACGAATTATTAGCTGTAATGACAATTGCACCAAAACAATGACATGAGAAATACATTTGTTTTGGTTTGCCGTTAAAGTGCTGATTTCCTTACCTCAATAGAGTGTCTGCTCAGTGCATTGCATTCGTCCAACACCGTGAATTCAAAGGTCTGCATTTCTTCTGAGTCAACTTTCCAGATAAGAAGGCCAGCGGGAGAGAGCCTGGCATCCCGGGGCCCAGCCTCTAAGATGAATAGCACAGCTGACCCTTCCGGATCCGCTGCCATTAACTGGTAAACAAAATTCTCACCAATAAATGTCAGCAGCTGGCTGGAGGGGGCCTGGAACACAGGAGGCAGGTTGTCTAAACAGCAAAAATGAAACCAAGATTACATAAATTGCAGTTTCTCCCATGTAAAGGTTCAGAGCGTGCGTCTTTGTAGGAGGGCTCTCAAAGAAAAAGGTGCAGAATGTACCCTGAGACTGATGAAGGAAACAAGTTATATGTTAGAGGCAGCAAATGGCTTTACCAAAAAGTCCTAGTTTTTTCATACCCTTACTGAACTTTTCTCCCATATCGAGCTTTGATTACTTTTGATGTGTTATCTGGAGATCAGACATGACTTCTGTAACCTCCCTCTAGTCCCCCAAATCTTACTAAAACTTTAATTACTTGTATTTCTAATATATCTATATATATCTATCCTTTTATATCTGAGTAAACTAAATCTCAAACTGAGGAATAACGAGTTGGGTGGGCAACTCAGGAAAAAACCCAAACAATTATGTAACTCTTCCATTGAGCAGACTCTCCTGCCTTTACACAGGAGTAGTAATTAAGCCTGAACACTTTGACTGAATTCAGCTGGACATTTCATCAGGACTAAAGGTCTTCTTGGTGCCAGCAGAGCTGCACCAGTGATGCTGAGACTCTCTATCCCCAACGACAGTGCGTGTCATGTCATCATTGGCACTACTTCTAGTGGTGTTTACATTCAGTATTTCCTTCATGAAGATAAAAGCCTAATTGGACAAGGCTATTTTACATTAGAAGACAAGTGCTGCCTGAAGATACTTGCGATATAAATAGGTAAGGTTGACAAGGTAGAGAAAAGTATTACATTCTATAATTAGAAAACTAAGGAAAAGTAAGATTGGATGAGTACCCTGAGGTGACAGCAGCAGCTCTGTGCAGGGCTGGGAATTTCATCTCCATGTCCTAAGTGTCCTGTCTTGAGCCATCTTTCCTCTCTAGCCAGCAGTACAAATTGACATGTATTGATATTTAAAGGAATTTTCTCACAATGCAATGTGACCGTAGTTATGTTTAACTGAAAGTACATTTCTAGCACCGAAGATTAATTTCAAGTCACTAACGCTGCCAACTGTATACGTGTTCTCATAAGAACTGCATGTGTCTTTGTATTATACTTGTGGGAAGTCACCATTAAGGGGTTTTTGTGGTGCCTATCTTTGTATCGAGCTTTGCTTTCCATAGCATGCCTCGTATTATGCAATTATTTAAATGTGTCTCTCCACTCATTGCTGCAGTGCTATCAGAGCTTTCTAAACTGCTTGTCCAGCAGATTGTCCTGGCATAACTGTTGAAAGCTTCCATCTATTAATTTACCTTTTATTTCCTGAACACTTAAACCATGGAGCCTATAAAAGTGATGCCCAAAATAATCAGTGAAATATCGATGCTAGCTATGCATTAACAGATAAACACAAAGGTATTAACGGGATGGAGGGTAACAAGAAGCTGTAGGCACAAAATATATAAAATCAGATTTCTGGAAGCAGTCTGTGAATAAGAGTGCTTCTAATTCCACATAGATCTCCTTGCCATCCAGTGAATATATATAAACTCCCAACTATTAGAAGTTGGAGCTTTTAAAAAGGTTATCTTGAAAGCAACTCTGACAAATCCATTCTTTTCAATGTTTTTAAATTTTGAAATTACTGAAAAGTGAACCATGATCTGTTTCTGATTTCCTACATCCCTTCTAGCTTTATAAATTCCAAAACAATGCAGTTTTTCCCTTTTAAGCCATTTTCTGAGTTTTAAGCACTCAGTAATGAGTCTGTCTGTGTAACAAGCAGGATCAGTTCATCCCTCGAGACACCACTGCAGTGCCCAACAGAATCACAGAATCACAGAATCACACAGAATTGTTGAAGCTGGAAAAGACCTCTGAGATCACCAAGTCCAGCCTATGACCCAACACCACCACATCAGCCAGACCACGGCACTAAGTGCCACATCTAGTCTTTCCTTAAACACCTCCAAGGATGGACAAAAAGGAGGCAAGGTCTGTGAGCCATGGATAATACCTGAGGTGAAAACCACAGCTTTCAGGTGTACGAGCTCTTCTTCAGGTCTTGTTTAACCATAGGCAATTTAACTACTCATTCAAGTAGCATCCAAAGGGATTTTTAGTTGGCCAACGCTTGGGATGGATCTGCCTACACCTTTTCCTGAGAGGAAGTTTTAAATTCCAAACCCAGGATTTTTTAGAGCATAAACTAGAGGCATATGTTTTTAAATACGGAAAATTCAAAGTGGCTATTCTGGAGTAGGAATTAAAAGGACTTGTGAACAAGTCTCTCCCTTCCTTTAGTGTTTTTGCTTCCAAAAGTGATTTCAGACAACTTATGACTTTTTGTGTGGCTGGAAACTGTTGATTCCTTTTCAGTCCTTCCTAAGGGCCTTTCTGTCACCTCTGAGATGAGCGTGTCCGCTCACTGCTCCCCCTGGCAGTGTCTCCTCTGGAGCTGTGGGCTCCAGCCGCTCTCACAGCTCTCACTGTCTCTGCTGCTGTACCTTGCACTCTTTAGGAGCTTCTGTCCCTGAGCTGTTCCCCAAGGACAAGAGCAATCTTAGAATCATAGAATTGTCAGGGTTGGAAGGGACCTTAAAGATCATCTAGTTCCAACCCCCTGCCATGGGCAGGGACATCCCCCACTAGATCAGGCTGCCCAGAGCCCCATCCAGCCTGGCCTTAAAAACTTCCAGGGATGGGGCTTCCACCACTTCTTTGGGCAACCTGTGCCAGTGTCTCACCACCCTCATGGGGAAGAACTTCTTCCTAACGTCCAATCTGAACCAATCCATCTCTAGTTTTAATCCATTAAATCTTCCTTCCCTTCCAGAAGGGTCCTACTGACCCAGTCACCCTAAAGGAATATAAAACTGCAAGCAAGCAAAGCGAGCTTGTCCAATCACTTACATACCTTTCTGTAATGCTCTTATGTTTACAGAACCTAGAAGTGCAGAGAAACTCTTTGTGGAACCAAGAGATGAATCTACATAAAAGCAGTAACAGAATCTTTATACTGTGCTCATCTAAGTGGGGAGATGTGTTGTGAGGATAATGCTGCCAGAAACGTGGATTATCTGAGGAGCATGCAGTAAGTAATGGTTATTCTTTACACTGGGGATGTAGTCGTGAAAAATCTGTGATTAAGTCCTCAGCATTCCAGAGGTGCTTCAAATGGCAGCTTTCTCCATGACCCCTGCCACGACTTGCTGCAGAATGAGCCTTTAGGTTCTGCGGCTGTGAAGGTAATGAATGGCTGGTCCCTATTACTTAGACTCCCTGCCAAGCCAAGGTCTTTTGTGTGGCATTTCACAGGACTGAGTTCAGGCAAAGGAAACAACTCTCCGAATACCAAAAATATACGCTAGTCTTTTAAGCACAGTATTTTCCCCAAAATTGTTGCCTTAAAGATTTGTGCCAGCGAGATGATAACAGAGGTATTTAGAGACTCTCAACCTTAGCTGACAGATGTGGGCACTGCATGGGGCACTGACACATCAGAATTTCATTTTCAGGTGTTATTTTTTTTTTATCAATTTGAGATTTATCAGCCAGAACAGATGCACAGTGTGTGCAATGGAGTACTCTCTGCTTCTGAGCAGTCTGCATTTCTGGTGCACCCAATTATGCCCACTGCAAACTGTCAGTGTGCACCACACAGGATAGATTCATGTTATTCATGTGAAGGAATGATGTATTTCATAGACCGAGACATAAATTCCCAGGTAAGTACTTCTAAATCTTAGAAAACGCTGTCTTACTTTCATTAATAGACCAGGTGAACTTAGAAATGTCAGGTTCACAGAGAAGACAAGGACTGGCAGGGCTTGACTCTCCTCCACTGTAGCAAAGTCCATCTATTTTACAAGTATTTTCCTGCCAAAAATAAAGGAAATAAAAATGGGTGAGAGTTGGGGGCAAGAAAAACAGAAATAAGAAAGATAAGAAAGTAGCATTTAATAATTTCTGAAGATGAGCAGAAACGCATTTGTCTCTCCTCAGGCACCTCTCCTGTTCCCCACGACTTCCCAGCAGAAGTTCATGCAGTGGACTATGGTCACAGCAGCCTTTAAGCCTGACCTCCTAGGTCCTTTCCTAGTTAGGGTGGCCACCAGGGCCCTGTGGCTTCCTTGTGGGTTGTCCAAGAGGCGAACACAGGGGCATAATTAACAGATGCAATTAAACATCTTGACTTTAGCAAGGCATTTGACACAGATTTCCACAGCATTCTCCTAGAAAAGCTGGCT
>NW_009725900.1:0-11654 GCF_000703405.1 Apaloderma vittatum | reverse complement strand
GACCAAAGTCAGCTCTTCTGAAGTTGAGGGTAAATGATAAATGCTCCAAGGGGAGACCTTCAATAGCAGCATGCCCAAGAGAGACAGCAGTGGGAGTGGAAGGAAAAGGATGTGGTTTCTGTGTGGAAGAGGAGGCAGCTGAAGTTAAAGCAGTGAATGGCCTGCTCAAGAAGCTGGAGCCAAAGCTGTGAAAGCATTCATCAAGGAGAAATAAAATCTTGATAGACTAGAGAATGTGCTTGGGAAGGAGGCAGAGAGAGCAAAGTTAAATCATTTGCCTTCATACAGCAGATACAGCTGCATCTCAGGACACAGACTTCATGTCGAGGGCGAGAAAAGGAAAAAAAAAAGCCCTAGGAGACAGTGGCACAGCAGCATGGAAGGAAACATGACATTCAGGGTGTCAAAATGGAGCCTGAGAGTAGGAGGAATGATGTGAAACTGGAGCTGATGCAGCTTAAAGATGTGTGCTGGCTAGAAAATGAACTCAGAGTTCAAGAGAGTGGTAGGTGTCAGCACAAAGGCATTTTGTGGAACTAACACAGTGCTGCTGCTGCAAAAAAGCCAAACCACCCAGATGCCTTGTGAAGCACAAGGCCGCTTAACAGCATGATGGTCAAAGGTACCCTAACAGCAGCTGAACACAGAGATCCCCTCTAGATGAGGGGATTGAGTACACCCTCAGTAGGTTTGCAGACAACATGAAGCTGGGCAGGAGTGTTGATCTGCTTGAGGGTGAGAAGGCTCTGCAGAGGAATCTGGACAGGCTGGATGGGGGGGCTGAGGCCAGTTGTATGAGATTCAACAAGGCCAAGTGCTGGGTCCTGCACTTTGGTCGCAATAACCCCAGGCAAAACTGCAAGCTTGGGGAGAAAAGCTACCTGGTGGAAAAGGACCTGGGGATGTTGGTCAACAAACAGCTGAATATGAGCCAGAAGTGTGCCCAGGTGGATAAGAAGGCCACCAGCATCCTGGCCTGTATCAGGAATAGTGAGGCCAGCACAGCCAGGGAAATGATCGTTCCCCTGTCCTTGGCACTGAGGAGGCCACAGCTTGAGCACTGTCTTCAGTTTTGGGCCCCTCACTACAAGAAAAGACATTGAGGTGCTGGAGCGAGTCCAAAGAAGGACAATGACACTGGTGAAGGGTCTAGAGCACGTCTTATGAGGGGCGGTTGAGGGCACTGGGGTTGTTTAGCCTGGAGAAGAGAAGGCTGAGGGGAGACCTTATTGCTTTCTACAGCTACCTGAAAGGAGGTTGTAGAGAGGTGGGAGTCAGTCTCCTCCCAGGTAACAAGTGACAGGAAAAGAGGAAATGGCCTCAAGTTGTGGAAAGGGAACTTTAGGTTGGATTTTAGGAAGAATTTCTTTACTGAAAGGGTTGTCAGGCATTGGAATGGGTTGCCCGGGGCAGTGGTGGAGTCCCCTTCCCTGGAGATATTTAAGAGTTGTGTAGCCATAGTGCTTAGGGATATGAATTAGTTGAGGACTTGTCACTGTTAAGTTAATGATTGGACTCTGTTAAGTTAGTGATTGGACAAAGACTTAAAGGACTTTTCCAGTCTGGGCAGTTCTGTGATTCTGTGACTCACCATCCCTGGAGGTATTTAACACACATGTTGAGGTGGTGCTTAGTGACATGGTTTAGTGCTAGACCTGGCATTGTTAGGTTAGCAGTTGGACTTAATGATAAGGGTCTTTTCCAACTTAAACAATTCTCTATGACAAGTGTCAGCATACATGGCCTCGTGGGATACTGGGAGTACCAGTAGGAGTAGAAGGATAATAAGACAGAAAGACTGCTTTGGATTTGAGGTCATATTTGTGTCCAATACTGCAAAATCACAGAGCCCTCACAAGCTGACTTTTCCAAACATGGCTCTATTGCAGTTAAGAAGTTGGGCTTACCACCTGGTTGTTCCATAATGAAGTCTTGGTACGTCTTGATGAGCCAAGTCACTTAGTTTCCACTCTTTGGCAGGCCTGAAAATAATTTCATCCAGATGGAAGCCTCACAAACTCAGAGTCTGATGCTATTTGTGTTTATTCCCCTTTATTTCCTTTCCCTCGAGGACCTACTCCTTCTCTGCCAATGTCTCTTGAATGTCCCCATGTTTTCTGTAAGTTACTGGATGGCATTTCTCAGGTTTCTTTAGTTCTTGCTGTCATTGCAAACCGAATGGGAATAGAGCAGGCAGCCAGCATACAATGTCAAGAGCAAACTAGCCTTTTGCATAGTTTTCTTACTCTGCTGTCTCTCCCTGCAGGGGAGAGTTGTGCCAGCTGCTGAAGGAGAACAGCTTGCTGAAAAGTCAACTTGGGAAACTCCAGGAAGAGCTGAGGCTAGCAAAGAAGAAGGGCAGTGAACAACACGATGAGTAAGATAGGAGCCAAATGGGGAAGGCTGGCAAATGGGTGGATAGCTAATGGTCACAAAAGGAACAGCCACTCAGGTGCATTTACTAGATTTCAGCTGGCTATACTTGCCTTTTGTTTTCTCATTTCTGAGCAAGCCAGTACTGTCACACCCTTCACTCCACAGAAAAGCAGCCAGTGCTGGGATGGCCTTGGCCAAGCAAAGGCTTGGGCAGGCCAGAGCACAGATCCTTGAGCTGGGTTTGGGGATGGCTGTGGAATGGGGTGTGCTGACTGAAAGGATGGGCTTCTTTGCTACACAAACCTTTTGTCTAATGGCCTGCTGATGCCTTGGGAAGCTTGAGATAGGTAGTGGGGTCACCCACTGAGCCAGGAGTCTGCTAAGCTGCCTGTGTTCTTCATCCTCTGGTTTTTAGGTTCTGACGATGTTGCAGGACCTTGAATGTCCCCAGCTTTCTGCCCTGTGCTGGGCTAAGTGACCTGTTGGAGAAGAGAGACGTGTGACCCACTCCTGAATAGATTCAGGCCCATATCTCTTTTAGCCTGGCTTTTCTTCCTGTTGCAGGCTAAAATCAGATGTGTGGCTCCCTGAAATGGGGCCTTTCTCTGCAGGGCTGTGGTTTACTGTTCTCTGTCTTGAAGCTGATCATATTCGTCTCCCTGACAGGAAACACGTGAGCAAGGTGGGTAGAGGGAACATGGAGGAGCTGGCTGAAATAGCTGAGGTAAGAAGCCATTAACACCAGTGGACAGGCTCTTGGCTGAAGGATTTAGGAGGACAAAAATGCACCTGCTTGTAGAGGAGAACAGGAGTGTTTGTTTCAAACATTCAAACCTAGTCTTGCATTGAAGAACTAGTTTCATATGATAACTTGTCAAGGAAAGCTTCAGCTTTCATTAATCTTCATTAATGCTTTTCCTTCTTCAGAGGAAAGTTGTGCTGGTTGCCCATTTTTCTGGGAGGCTAGCAGAGGAATGGAATGTGGACTGTGCTGCCACCCTGCTCTTAGATGCAGGCTTTCTGCTGACACGTTATCTGTGCTGTGGCCTGATCAGAGCACAGGCCAGAAACTGCACCTCGCTCATCATTACTGCTGGGGATGGTGTCTTTGGACCAACAACTGGAGGATAATGCCCTTTAGTGTTCATGCAGGGTGCTCTTGTAACACTTACTCTCTCTTCCATCTGGTACTTCCACACATGTGCATGAACACTTTTCCATTCATACTGTATTCTTACCAATCTTAATATTTATGTTATCACCTGTACAGTTGCTCCCCCTCTGCCTGGTGGCCTCCTCCAGGGCTATCATCTGTGCATGTTTTCTTATCTGGGAATGCTGTGGTTGAACTCGGCTGCTGGACTTTGGTCAGACTGAGAAATGAGGGCACCTGTCTTGAGCACCCATAAGGTCCTGCAGTGACAGCAGTGTTTCTCAGTGGAATCCAGTGAGGACAACTTGGGACAGGTTAAGTCTGTTGCCTCTCTTCCTACCTCAAGCCTCTGTGCACGAACTGTTCTGTTTTTTTTTTTCCCCAACCTTTTTCAGAGTGAGAACACCGAGGGGGAGGTCTCCCACCTGAATGTCAAGATGCATCAGCTGCGCTGTGAACTCACTGAATGCAAGGCTGGCCATGGTGCTGGCCCTGGCACTGTCCAGCTGCAGAGCCAAAGGCTTGTGGAGGCGGAGTGGCTACAAAGAGCAGAGGTGGCCATGAGTCTGGAGCACCACCAGCAGCATGCAGCATGTTGGATGGAGATGGAGCTGCTCCAACAACAGCTCAGAACCTCTCAGGAGAAGGTGGGTATCGTTCAGCTAGTGGCAGGCTGCTGAGTGGTCCCTATGGTGTTGGTATTGCCCGGCTTGGGGCTGTACTGAACACCTTGCCCAGGTAGAAGAGACTCTACTCTTCCTCTTTGTAGGGGACAAAAGACATGCCCTTCCACTGAGATATGTCTGAATCTAGTTCAGGTATAGCCTGGGGACGGGTCTTTGCTCCCAGCTGCCCCTATGACCTAGTCTTGTGCAGACTGGCTGGGCAGAGGCGATGGAGGCTGAATGAAGGTGGCTCACACAGGAGCTCTGGTGCCAGGAGCCGTGGTTCCCTGTGGCTCAGCAGATGGAGGATCTAAAAGGTCGGGATCAGGTAGGGGCTGAGCAGGGATGACAGGGGCCAGACAGGCCATGTCTGAGAGGAGGGAAAGAAGGTGATCAGAGCCAGGGGAACAAGGACCACTAGAATAAAGGAAAGCCAATGTGAGAAACCTCCAAATGTGTTAGCAGCCCTCTGCTGCCTTCTACCCTGGGGACAGGCTCAGGGACTGGCTTTCCAGAGTAAAGCTTGCCAGTGCCAGCTACCCCTAGGGCAAAGCTGGACCAGACCTACTTCCCAGTACCGGATTTGTCCTTCACTGGTGGTATGAAGCAGAGGTCATGTAGTACAGGCAGGGATTGAAGCCCAGCTTGCCTGGGATGTGTCTAAGAACAAGCCCCAAGTGAGCAGCCCCCTCTGTCTCCTGCCACAGCTGCCCTTGGTGATAGGAGTCCCTCCCAGAGGATCCCTCCAATGACTCCTGCTCCTCAGTGCTCAGCAAGGGGAGTATCTCTCAGCAAGGGGGTCCCTGTTTCTCCTTCTGCAGCTCTCAGTGCTCTCCATCTCTGGCTTTGTAGGCTGCCCAGCAAACACCACTCCTATGGTCCTGCTGCTGTGCTGTGGTCATGCTGGTGTGAGAGCTGAGGTGGGGGAGAGGGTACTTCCTAAGCTCTCCTGTCACCTGCAGCACATCCTGGGCCTGCCCCATTGCTGGCACAAAGCTGTAACCAGCTATCAGCCTTTCTGTGTTACAGCTTTTAGAAGCTAAAGCAAGCCTGAGGCTGGCCCAGACTCAGCATGCTCTGCAGTTGCAGAAGGCCATGGCCCAGATGAACAACATGGTGTCAAAGAAACAGTTTGAGCAGCTACAAACCAGTTTGAGAGAAGAACAGTGCAAGGCTCAACAGCTCCAGGAAAACCTCCACCAACAGGCTGAGCAGACATGCAGGCAACTGGTCAGGACACAGGTAAGCAGTTTCGTGGAAATGCAGTTTAAGGTACCGGAAAGGAGGCACTGCCAGCCCAGAAGGCCGCTGTGGTTGAAGCCACCAGAGGTTTGGGTGGAAGATGCAATATATCAAAGGCCTATGTGGAAAATGCACTTGATCTTCAAATTTAGCATTACTCGTGAACTCGGTCACTGCTTTGCAGTCAAACAAGCCCTCCCCACTCTAATCCACCTACTGCAGACCAGATACCTTGTGCTTAGAGGAGCAGGAGTTATCCAGGGAGACACTCTGTGTTGGTTCAGGCTGGGGAAAGTTTGAGCCCTCTCCGTGGAGATGTAGCCTGCACAGAGCAGGGTGGTTTTATCTCTAGGCACTGGGCAACAAGGTGTTGGGGTTTTGTGAATTTGGCCTTTGTTTCAGGACACTGTGATTCAGTTGAACCTGGGCAAAGATGAAGCAAACTATAACCTAAGGAATTAAAAAGAGCAGACACAAAAACTGCATCCAAGGAGACTATGTCTCTGCCTGGGCTTTTGTGGGCACGGCTGAGAGAGGAGGCCATTGACTAGTTTTTATAGAAAACATTGCTGCGAAATTTGTGCCGTGTCTTAAAATCAGTTGGTGCTGACCTAGAGAAGGTTGTACTGCTCTAGACACTTGTCCCACTGCTCTTTGTATCCTCTACCACCTCCACCAATTCCCCCACGATTTCTTTCAGGGAGTATGAAGGTCTGTGAGTGGGGCCCAGGGGAAATGCATGGTCCGGAATTGCCAGGGGCCAGGTGAGTGCTGGGGCAACCCAACGTTAGGTTTTGTTGCCCACTGCAGGAGCAACATGAACGTCTCCTGCAGGCAGCTGTGGAGCAGGCAGAGGGGCTACAGTACAATCTGAGGAGTGCTGAAGCTGTGCTGGCAGAGAGGGCAACTCAGCTCCAAGATGCCCAGGTGAGTCCAAGAGGGGTTAGTGCCATATGTCTCTGCCTGGCTGGGACACTTGCGTGGTGATGCTCAATGTTAAACCTCCGGTCCCTGCCATAGGCACAACTCTCTAGGAACAAACTGCTGATTGAAGACCTCCGTGAAGAGAACAGGGGGTTTGCAATGGCCCTGCAGGTAGCTGAGCTGAAGCAGAAGAGCACTGAGGAGAAGAACCAGCTGTTGGAGGAGCAAGCCTCAGCTCTGAAACAACTCATTGGGAAAATTACACCAGCATCTCTGAGTGGATGATGGGACACCAGCTGTGGCAGCCCTGCCCCTGGTCCTGATCACGGTTTGTCAGGTGTGAAAGGGGAGGTATGGCTGGGTTGGAAAATCAGCTTTGTCCTTCCTGGTCTTGTCAGGATTTTCCTGGGTAGAAAGTAGAAAATGGAGAAACCAGGCAGTCCTTTAAGGAACCTGGTCCTGTGAATAGCTGGATTTTCCTACTGAAAGCACAAGCTTTGGTGCCTTTCTCAGGGGCTGTGTGCTGTTGTTAGGTTATGCCTGTCTCAGGACAGCATCCCACAGGAGCTGCCTGAACTCTGGCATTATTTCTGGTGGTGGTGTAGATGCTCCCTTTCTGCAAAGGGTTGCTTGGGGCCATGCTGTTACAGCTGGAAAGCCAGGGCAGGAAGGCTGGCAGGTTCCTGCATCTGGCTTACTCTGAACAGGAGAGCTGTGTTTTAGCATTAAAATGTTTGCAGTATTACAGCACACTCTGCCATCTTGTCTGCTCTGTATTTCAGTAGCTTCCCCCAACTATTGCTCAGCTTTTATTTCCTACAGCTCCTCTTGGGCTCTGGGAGACTCTGGCTCTCCTAAAGCCTGAGCTTAGGATCTAAACCAACCTGGTGCTGGATTGTTGCCTCTCTGGTGAGCAGGAGAGAGGGGCTGAGGGAAGAGCCTTCTTTCTGTTTGAGCCTCCAAGGCTTGAAGCAGGGTTGGTGACCCCTACTCAGCACTGCAGTTCTTCAAAGGAGACCAAGAGATGTGGTAAGTGAGCTGCATCATCTTGTGTTCCTCACTGCCTTCACTCAGTGGCAGGAGTACTATTCTTGCCAACGTCAGTTGTCTAAAGGGCCACAAAGCCAAGCATTCATATCAGCAAATACTAAATTTACTGATCTGCCCAGAGTGTTACTCTGCATGGAGGATGTGTCATTGTCATGCCCTACTCTGTGCAGAGCAGAATTTACATGGAGGCTGTGGTTGCCACTAGCTGTGAAAGGATCCCAGGGTTTGGGGGGCTGTGGAGACTACTGTACAAGAGAGACCAGACAAGCCTGACTGTATAGCGAAGCAGAGGCTGGACAAAGTCAACACAAAGGAGAGGGCTTAAAAATAACTCAAGCTGTTGTTGAAGAGCAAAAGGGGGATAAATGGGCTATGAGCTAAAACTCAGCCACTGCCTTTAAGTCCCAGTTTGCAGGGGGTTCCCCAGCCCTGGTACAGTGCCAGGAGGTGGCTGGAGGCTGCAACTGAGGAGGCCTCTTTGGCCTAGGTGTGCTTTTTCTGCCCTGGTGGATGAGACTCCTCTTTCTTTGATTTGGGGACAGCCCTGCTTACAAGGGTCATGAGGGACGCTGGGCTCTTACAAGGCGGGAAGCTCTGTAAAGGGTCGGGGCTAGCTCAGGGAAGTTCCTTGGCTGGGGCTGGGAAAGCAGTGTCGTAACACCCCAGGCATTTATACTGTTCCTGTGTTCTTCCCCGAGTATTTGCTTTCTGGCTTCTGTCAGAGATGGAGGCTAGGCAAACCTTATGTTAGGCTTAAGTTTTTGGAAGTATCTCTCAGCCAGTGTGCAAGAGTGACCAGCTTCATTAGGAAAACCATGAAAGGAGAGCAGCATTTCAGCCTTGCTCTGGTTTTGTTCTAACTGGAATCTTTAAAATCCTCTGCTCCTTTTCCTACTCCTACTCCAAATAGTCCCTAGGCCCTCCCAGAACAGTGCTCTGGGACAGGAGACTCTTCTCATGAAGAGGAACAGAAGCACAGCCCAAGCATGCTGGGAAAAACCTTGTCCAGGCCTGTGACCCAGACTGCAGTGCTCATTCACTCAGCACCTCAAGAAACAACATGCTTAGGCCTCTCATGGGAGACAAAGCTTCAAGTCTAGAAAATGACATGTGCAGCCTCACCTGACACAGGAGGTTTGCAGACAACATGCCTCAGCTCAACTGAGGCACCTTAATAATCAGTTGAACAATACCCTGTAGGTTCAAACTGGGTTGGGCCAGAGAGCCAGGTCAGAGTGTTTAATGAGCATAATATTAACTCTTGGAAAACAAGAAACTGAAGGCTGAAGCAGTTCTTTATTTTGCACCTATGGAGCTCTCCTGATTTCTAGAGACCAACTGGTTGGTGTCTTACTCCCGCATGCACAGTACAAACGAAGAGCTGCTCCAGACAAAAATGCATTCATAAAACCTGCTCATAGCTGTGGGGCTTGGATGACACCCCCCTTCCCTCACCCCCCTTCAATGCCACCTCCCACTATGCTGGATTCCCAGGATCACTACATTACCAGTATGCAGCCTTTGGTCATGAAGAGCTAACTGATGTGGTTTGCATACTTTATAAACTCAGGGCTGATCTTCATCCAAGGCATCAAAGGCCATTAAGAGGAGTGTCAAGGTGCCCACTGCAGAAATGCTGAGGTGTCTCAAGTCCTGCACACCGCAGAGTTCCGTCCCTGTTGTGGCCAGGTCACCAAGAAATGTTTCTCTCTTGTCCTGCACGCTTATGACAGAATGTGTTCGAGGACTCCTTGTCTGATTAACTGCTCGCATTTCCAACGGGGTAGGAAGTGCTGCACAGAAACAGACAAACTTGGGTTGAAACCCAGGCAGACTAGACTTGCTGCACACAATCAGCTCTGTTTGTTGTGCTGGATGCTTGCTGCATCATGGTACCAGATCCAGCAGAGCTGAACTGCAGTCCTGGGCCACGCAGGCAGCTTGCAGCACGGAGCCATGCGTGCAGGAAGTGTGACATGCTGCAAAGCTGGAATAAGCAGCATGATGACATGGGAGTGAAAGGGAAGGAAGAGATTGGACTACACTCTCTAGTCAGAGGTACCTGGCTATTCTTCTTCAACAGGATGGTGGTCCCATCATCGATCTCAAACTCTCCATAGTCTCTTAAACACCGCACCTGCAAAGTGGAAACTCTCAGGTCATCAGATCTCCTATAGAAGACACCAGACATCACTGCTGACTTAAACCACATATCCCTGAACCATAAGTGTGGACACATTCCTACTTGCCTGCTGGAGCCTCAATATAGAGCAGACCTGGAAATGCAGAACTGGACTAATTGTCTTCCTGCCTCCGCCTAGAGCAAGCACGAATGAGCAGACCGGCCTAGCCCTTCACAGAGACTAGAGGAAAAGCAGGACAAGAGACAGGGTCTGGGGAACAGCAGCAGCAGTTCCAGGAGAACCTCCCCACACATACCAGAAAATGTCAATCTGTTAACAGTGAAACTCTCTTAAGGAGCAGGCTGACTTGTTACTATGCGTTCTCTCGAAGAGAATGTCAGAACAAAGCACTTCAGCTACTGACTGATTTCTCATATGCTCTTGTTGTATCGGTTGTGTAAAATGATTTATAGCCTCATCTATCAGAGTTCATTTAAAATAAAAATACCCTAGTCAACAATCCTTAACATGGGCAGGTTTCCACTTGGTTAAGTTTCTGCAAAAAGCTGCAGAAATTTCTCACTGGGATTCAGACCACTCACTCCACTACACCAGTTCCCTGTGGACTAAAAATGCCATCTTTCAACATACTTTGAGCCCTCAGTAGAAGAGGGAGTAAAATGCTGGCAGGCAGAGTAAAACGTAGAAGCTTGTGAAAGCTTTGGCGCTCTCGAAAGCATTGCTCTATCACTTTGTGACATGGGATGGGGTGAAGTTCTCTAAAAAAAAAAAAAAAGATGGGCAAAATGTTTGTTCAAAGACAGAAACGACCAATCTTACACTTACTTCAATGTACAGACTTTTTGGAGGTTTTATGTCCTGTGTGAGGTCCAGCCCCTCCTCTCCTCCCACTGACCTCATGTAGGTTGCCAGAGACTTTTTGTACCGATTGAACCACTCCACCTGCAGACACAAACAGCGATTCCTCAGGCAAAGCCAAACATGAGCGAGATCCTAGTTTATTCGTGCTGTCAGATCACTGATTCCCAAGTGCATTCTTGCCAGCCAAAGGTGAATGCAGGCTCTGCCCCAAAGGCAGAGCAGGCTGGACTCACGGTAGGATACATGCTGCCAATGTTAGCAGCTCGGTACGTTGGTCCAGAGATGGTGTCTGACAGTAAGTATCTGCTGGCTGCAAGTCTGATCTAGTGAAGACCGCCTGATCCTTAAAAGAGTGCCAAGCATGACCTGCATTCAGTATCCATTTTAGATTGTTCACATAGACAAATAAATAAATAAACAAATCTGTGTAACAGAGAGGGACGTTGTCACCTTTACAGTCTACCCTCTTTTGACTCTACTGAATACATAAACCATCAGGAAGAACTAGTGGAGTGGAAAGAGGGGAAGACAAGGCTGACTCACTTCCTCAGCTGACATGTGGAACTGGATGGCATTGGGCAAGATGCTGCCATACTCCCACCTTAGTGCTCGGATCCGCAGCAGCCGGTCGTACCTGGGGGGAGAAATGCAGGGCAAACCCAGCACCTTTGCTAAGGTGAGTGCTGGTGATATCCCGGGGCAACACTGACGCCCCAGTCTGCCCTCAAAGCATATAGCAAAAAGTTGGGTCATTCCACCCATCCTCCTTTAAAGGGTGTAATTTCTGGCCTATCCAGTTACTAAAACTTCTAAAGAGCAGGAGGCAACAGGGTCTTCTGTTTGTGCTAGCGTCTGGGAGTAGCAGCAGTGCACACAAAGAGCCAGCCCTGCAGCTGCCCTGCTATTGACCCTCGCTGAGGAACCGCTCGCCCGGGCCGAGAGCCCCAACACCCAGCACGTGGGGACCCTGTGCCGGCGGGGATGAACCGGCGCCCCGATGAAGCCGCCCCCCCCCCGCCGCCGCACTCACAGGTAGGCCAGGATGCAGCGCTGGTTTCGGAGCAGGCAGCAGTGCCGAAACCGGATGAGGAAGATGAGATCCGCCCGCCCAGACTTCGCTTCGGACCTGGAGGAGGAGGAGCCGCGTTCACAGAGGTGCGGGCCGGCGCGAGGCATCGGCCCGAGCTCTCCGGGAGGCACCGCGCACTCACACGTCCGTCTGGTTCCGCTCGTACAGCG
>NW_009725899.1:1781-48379 GCF_000703405.1 Apaloderma vittatum | reverse complement strand
GTCCCCGCACACGGGTGGCCCCGCGGAGGTTGTGGCTAAAAGCAGCTTTTTCTCGGCGACACTGAGACCTCTAGCGTCGTCGCATGGGGCATGGGCCGAGCGAGAGGCGGGGTCCCTCAGACGCACCTGCAGTTGCCATAAACGCTGGGCTTCACCTTCAGAATAAGGGAGACCTTCAAAAACTGTGATTGTTTTGGGACACCCAGAGTTAGGGGACTAAATCAGTGGCCTTGCTGCTGGCAGGGACAAGAACTCCTGTACCCCAGGGGTGGCTCCAAACTTGATCATCAAATTAGGTACCTGGAAACAAATCCTAATACAAGCAGCTAAATAACATCACCAGCTGTGATTGTAGCGCGTAGCTGTTTAACATGCATTGCGGCCTGTAGCGGATTCCTTCGAATTCTACTTCTGCCGGTGATTTTCTGTATTTCTCACGGTTTGTGAGCAGAAGTTGCTCAGTACCAGCCTGTGAGGCTTTCCTGGTGCCTGGGCTGAGCTGTGCCTTCCCAGCGCAAAGGGGATGTTGCGGAGGTGAGCGATGGGAGGTGTGTGAAGGTGTGACCTGGGACAACAGGCAAAGGTGTCCGGGCAATGCTACCCTCTGCTGGGCAGAGACACTCCACGTCGGCTGTGCCAGCTCCTCCAATCCATTACTGCACCCCTCGAACTTGTTGCTTTGGTCCAGCCACACGGGCTGCCTTGAACAGCTCGGGGTGTGCTATGATGGGTGCCTCTGTGCTGTCACGGTGTGTGTTTTGTACACTTTCGTTCTGTTCCTGACTTATTCCCATCCTCTCGCTACCCTCAGGATTTCCTTCACTGCATGATCCTTACGACCTGCTCCGTGGTAGTGTCACCAGGAGTCCCCAAACAGGCTCTTCATGCATCCCTGGGAAATGAAAGATGTGACTGATCTAAAAAAAATGCAGTTGTCACCCAAACCAGATTTGCCCTTCAACCCGCACTGCTGTAACATTTTCTCCTTTTTTTCACATGTAAATCACTTGGTACCAGAAATGCCACGCTGTAGTTTGGGTTTGCCGAATGGGGCTACTGCGTATAACCTTCTGTCTTGAGAAGAGTGAGAGAGTTTGAAGGCAGAAAGGGCACATGTGATCATCTGTCCTGACCTCCAGCACAATGGAGGCCAAAGAGCTTCATTCATCCAGAAGCCAAGCACTGTAACTTAACTTGGAGCTACGGCATACCAAAACCATCCACCACTATTATTTATGAAGTCATGTTGGTCCCTAAAGCATCGCATTAAACTCTCACTGCACAGCCAACATTTCCATTCTCACCTTCAGTGCTCAGATCCTTGCCAATGATGCCATTTTTCAGCATCAAAATTGTGTAAGATAAAGGTACGTGTTAGCCTGTAAATCTAAGTTCTCATCTCTGTATTTAACCTGCACCCCTAGCATCACATGAATACACCTTTTTTGTGATAAAATAACTCATGTTTGAAGTAACTGATAATGTAGAAATTTCTGGAGCCATTACAGTTTTAATGAGAAATGCATGAGATGCTCCAGTTAGGCAAGGACCACTGGCACAATAGACCATAACAGCCCCTTCAGAGTCATTGCAGTCTGTCATGTCAGGCTGAATTTAGGGAATCTGTAATCTTGCTTGACTGACAAGCTGCTGCAAAGCTGTTGTAGCTATTTGAAGAGCAGGTATTTTTAAAAAATCTAAAATCTTACATGAGAAGTTCTCTCTGGAGTGAGTACACATAGCACAGCATGCAGCAGCTATGTGGCTGTATTCAATGTTTAATTACCTACAACTGGATTACAAGAACATTAACAGAGTGGTAAAATGAAGCACGGAGAAATGCCAGAAATAAGATAGCCAACAAAACATCAGCTTGGGCCCTTTTCGTCACTGCATGGTGGCAATCTCTCGTTACCTGGGCCATGCTCCTCAGCTCTGCCAAGGGTTCCTGAGAGAAAATGGCTAATGAGCAAATGTGGCTGATGGGCATTTGAAACGGCTACGCATGCTGCACGTGCACCCAATCGCTCTGTGCTACAAAAACCCAAACCCTTATATCAGAGATGTACAAGTTCCAACTTGTTTATATGGCCTTCTGTAGAAATGTTGGAAATGTGTTATTATGTATTATCTGTATGAGATATTTTATTTCAGAATAAAGTGACAGGATTTTTGGAGTAATATTAAAAACTGTATTTTTACCACTTTGGTCCTTCCGAATGAAACTGGGGTTGCTCACATATGGTATGGCTGCGCTCGGCCACACTCACTGCTGGAAACTTAATATGGACACTGTGCAAACTACATTACAGTGTGCATAAATAAAAAAAATCATGCCTGCTTTTCAAGCTCTTTCACTTGCAACTTGGTTTTCTTCTACTTAAATACTATGACATTGGATCTCTTTCCCAATGATGTTTCTGAGTCATACAATATAATCTTCCTTTTCAATAACAAATCAGCGCTATTGATGCTTTTCTGCCAGGACAGCAGAAACGTGCCTGTTGCTCGGTTGCCCAGGTCTGAACCCAACAGATGAGCACACTTAGGGTTAAAACCCACACATCCAAGCTGAAGTTTGCAAGGCAGCAACTTCCAGCATCTGAGCCGGAGCAGCTTCAGCGTAAAGCAAACAACACTCAAGCACACAGCTGTTCTCTGCTGCCTTTGCCACCACCTAGAAATCTCAGAGAGTGTCGTTTCTGCTTGCGACAGTGCCCAAAAAAATTTGCACCAACTTTACAGAGAAGGTGGATTATTGGTTTCACACCCGTAGGTACATACCCACACAAACTGCAGTGCAACAGGAGCAAGGTTATTTGGTGCTAAATCCGCTCCCAGAGATGCCGATAGCAACACTGTCACGCGCGAGTATAGACCTTGGCAAGCAATTCAAACCAAAATGACATCTCGGATGCTTCATAACCTCTAGGAAGACAAAAGAAAATCCTGGGGCAAGGTGTCCTCAAATTTGGAAGCACAGGTTGCTGTCTTAATTTTTTTAGATGCCAAATCCGACTAGCATAATAAACATTCCCTCCAAACTCACTCTTCTTTCTGTTTTTTTTTTTCATGCATTCACAGCATTTCTTGGCATCTTCAAGAGTGGGAATGTTGCAGTTCCAGCCTTTGACCCAAGATGAACTCTCTGGAAATTGGGAAGAAATCCTCTTGGGTATTATGCTGAGTCATGAGAAAATTAACTTATGGCAAGAATCTCTTTCTTTAAAAAGAGAGAGAAAATTGCTTATTTTAATTAAGAAATCTAAGTGCTATTTAAATGAGAAAATTGTTCATTTTATATATATATATATACACATATATATAATCCCTGCTACTTCTTTCATTGGTTAGTAATTAAAAATAACTGCAGTTTGGAAGTTGCTCTTTGATAGGGGACGATAGGTTTCAGGTTTTCACCACAGGCAAAACCAGTGCCTGTGATTGAGTTTTACCATTTTCCAGGTTAGTTTTGACACCAGAAGTTCAGTACAGAAGATTATAAATTTGCCTCTAAGGACGTCCACAACAGCAGGCTGAATCTGCTGCAGCTGATGCCAACAGCAGCGTTCCTTTGAGCTAACTGAAGAGTGACTTCAGGGGGTTTTGCCTTGGTTTGTCTGTCAAGAGGATGCACGGGAAGAAAAAAAAATCCACGCCAAATAAGAGACTTCCTCAGGTATTAGATACATAGTGTTCTGTGTTCATTTTATAGTTAAATATAATTGATGTCCTTATACCACCCCTAAGCACGTTAAAGCCTTAGGTCAGTTTAAGCTCTTTAAGATGACCTAAAGCCCTTGCTCATCTTAGTTAGCAAAAAAGTTGTCCAAAAACATACAAAAGCAAGGGAGAGGAGATGAAAGATAGCTGCTGCTCCTTCTGTTTTTTAATTATTATTTTTTTTCTGACAGGAAGGAGGGAGTTTAAATTGCTGTGGGGTTTTTAACCATGTCTGTAAAGTGGAATAAGCAAGCGCTGATGTAGACCTGAATCCTCAGCCTGCAATTAGTTGTCTGAAGACCATCTGGTGCTTGGTTAAGCTCCCAGGCGCTTATATTACTCGTAAGGTTCATAGGTGCCAGCCAAGCTCTTTTTTTCCCTGGTTTTATTCTCATCTGAATAAGCATAGGAAGCTAGAGGAAAAGTCTTTACAACATGATACAGAGCCTGCTTGTTTTGCTGCAGGAAAATTGAGATTTAAGAGAATAATAACTAGGCTGAGCACATCACTTAGAGGCTGCCGTGCCATGTGTGCGTTGCAATAAATCTTTAAACTTGGGGTCTTAAATCACAGTCATAGAAAAGTGTAGTGGAAGGAAAAAAAACCTGTCACTGCCAAAGCAGAAGAGAAAAAAGTAACATGGTGGTAAAGATGGATGTGGGCAATGGGAGAGCTGGCAGGAGACAGGCAGGAGAGCAGGGAACAGGTGACGTGCAGGGCAGAGGGATGAGGGGCAGGAGATGCTCCCAGTGGCAAAAGTTACAGAAAGCAAAAATACACACCCCGCTCGGTTCCTGGTGTTGAGCTCTGGAGTCACAAACCTCAGTGTTTCCCTGCTGCCAGGCGCCGATGTGAAATCGCTGGCCAAACGTGCCTCATAACGTTAAAGATCTCCATGGCTGACACAAGCCCTGCTTGCACATATTCTCTCTCAGTCCCCGAGCTGCAGAGGTGGAGGTCTGGACTCAGGATCCAACAGGCTGAGCCTCACCAATGAGCCAAGTTTTGGTCAAAATGAGAACTGGATCTTTCTCCAGTTGGTTGGGCTGATTTGGCTTTGATTTCCCTTTCGAGGGAAGCAGTCAGTTGGGGCAATATATCTTCAAAGTTTATATTGAAAGAACATTAGGTGATGAGGTAATGACTCAAGCGCTACAAAAATGCCAAAAAAAAAAAAATTGCCCAAGGACTTCCAATTCAGCATCATAGAAAAGATCTCTAAGATCATCAAGTCCAACTGTTAGCCTAGCACTGCCAGATCCACCACTAAACCGTGTCTCTAAGCACCACAGCTATTTGCCTTTTAAATACCTCCAGAGGTGGTGACTCCACCAATTCCCTGGGCAGCCTGTTCCAGTGCTTGACAGCCCTCTTGGGGAAGACATTTTTCCCAACACTCAATCTAAACCTCCCCTGGTGCAACTTGAGGCCATTTCCTCTTGTCCTCTTGCTTGTTACAGGGCAGAAGAGACCCCCCACCTCGCTACAACCTCCTTTCAGGTAATTGCAGAGAGCAGTAAGGTCTCTTCTCACCCTTCTCTTCTCCAGGCTGAACAACCCCAGTTCCCTCAGCTGTTCTACATAAGACTTGTTCTCCAGGTCCTTCACCAGTTTTGTTGTCCTTCTCTGGACACGCTCCAGCACCTCAATGTCTTTCTTGTCGTGAGGGGCCCAAAACTGAGCACAGGATTCGAGGTGTATCCTCACCGGTGCCGAGTAGAGGAGGACAATTCCTGCCCTGGTCCTGCTGGCAATAGTATTTCTGATACAGGTCAGGATGCTGTTGGCTTTCTTGGCCACCTGGGCACACTGCTGGCTCATGTTCAGCCAATATGAGTTTGCCTGGGTTTTGTTCAGGTTTTTTTTCCCTGTGATTTCTCCCTCACTATGACCAGTTCAGCAGAGGGAATCCAGCAGCACTTCAATGGAGCTGCCCCTAAGGGTTTCCTTGCTGTTCCTGTTGTCCTGTCTAGGACATTCAGGCTGGATTTGGGCGGTGTGACAGGAACAAGTCAATGGGATTTGTGCTTCAGGCACACAACGTGTAAATGCCGCCCTGTGCCCTGGAAGCGCTTGGGAAGATCAGATCCCCAGTGCTGTAAACTGAGCACCCAAAATTAGCAAGTGCATTTGATCATTTTGGCCTTAATCTCTCTGTGCCTCGGTTCACCAGCTGGTGATATCGCAGGAGCGCTGTGAAGATAAATGCATTAATATTGATCAGATGCTAAAGCATCTCGCAAGGAAATGAATGTTGAATTTGATGTGTGGTTTGAACAACGTGTGGTAAGGTGGCCTAGGGCAATTCACTGGATTAAAATAACCCCCAAATAATAGGTGATTAGATAATTAAAGTATGCATCACATTCAATGTGCACAAAGGCTCAAATTGTGGCCGTGCAAGCTGTTTAATTCTGGTGTTTCCTGCCTCCTTAGAGTTTGACTTTGCAACCTCGTGGACTGCATGTGAGGTTTATAGCTCACACCCTGAGGAAGGAAGGTTTATCTGATCACACCCTCTCTTTGTATTTCCTACAGTCCCAATAACTGTTGACTCTCGTACCCAGTTCCAACCACATATAATGCCACCATAGAGAAGTCTTCTGTGAAGGAGGAGGCACAGTAGAGAGAAAAGATCTAGTTATTCCTCCCTGGAAAGACAGGTTTTTTTTGCTTGGACATCAGGGAGCCTGCACAGGATGCAAGTGCAGCTGGAGGCAGAAGTCTGTAGCACAAGGGGCTCCACTGGTTTGACTACCCAACACGCTGCTCTTTCCTTCAATGGATACATCCATCAGGGAACTGGCCACATGAATCTCAAAATAACCCATAGATCCTACCAGCACAGTGAAGAAGTCAGTGGACACAACTATGCTGGCTGGCACCATGGAGCCTCTTTTCTTTTTCCATTCTGGCCCATGCTTGCAGTGGGTCTATGTTCACCCTGAGGGTGGATCAAACCTCCTTAGCTTCACACAATTTTACAGTTAAGGCTGTACATCTGCTGTGAGTTTTCATCTTCCTGAGCTAGATGTGCTTCTCTGAGCCACGTGAATGTTCCACCAATACAACTAATTTCTAAGGGTGACAGGCCAGAGTCGTCCTCTCCAAAAAAGGGAACTTATTCTGTGTGTCTCCTCTGCTTGCATTGAGGAAAAATGTCAATAGGCTCCAGCACCATCTCACCACACCAATGGAGTCAAATAATAAGTGAAGAGTGGAGTAAAAAAAATTAACTGACACAGTCAGAGGAAGGAGATATGGAAAGCCATTCACTTGCCTGAGAAGTAATCACTTTTTTCATTTAAGCAGAACACTCAGCTATCTTTTATATTGTTATTGGTAAAGTCCTCTTAGAAGCTGGAAATTATTTCTTTTTATCTCCTCATTTTTTCTCTTTCTCATTTGGCTAACATTGCTGTTTTCTCGTGTTTCTCACAGAACTGCAATGAACTTGGCTCATTCTGTTCTTTCCTTCCATAGACGTTAACGTTGCTGAATAACGAAGAGAGAAGCAGCTTTGCTAATTAACTGCAGCCTTCACATTAAGTCCAGGATGACACTATGCTCACAAGAAAGAAGAAGCCCCATCCTGCAAAACATTCAAGCTCAGATGGGACAGGGCTCTGAGCAACCTGATCTAGCTGAAAATGTCCCGTCTCACTGCAGAGAGGTTGGACCAGATGACCTTTAAAGGTCCTTCCCAACCCAAAACATTCTGTGATTCTGTGGTTCTACGATTCTCAGAAGCAGAGTGCCATTGGCCAGCACTGGGCACCTGAGACATCAGACAGAGCTGAGTCTTGTTGCCCAAACTGGTGCAGATGAGAGAAGAGATGTTTTAGTCTTTATCAATTGGCAGATTCCCCATCCCAATATACTATTTGGCCTGCTTTCAGTGGTTTCCCACTACTTACTTTTAAGCATCACGGGATTCCAGGTTAAAAGGATTGCATCTATTTTCAGTCATAATATGACACAGAAATACACACTTGGAGCAGTCTCTTTGTTCTGAATTTCTACAGAAACTTGCTGCCCTTATGAAATGAAGGCTGAGCTTGTCCCCTTGGCCTTTTTCTGCAGGTGTTTGCTACAAGGAAAAAAGCAAATGCCTTTGAGCAGATAGTGAAAAAATCAAGCTGGCAGCACTTTTATCTCCCACAAAGATATCTCCACACATGGAAGAGGGCCTGCCTGACAACAAGGAGATCTGGGGAAGATGTTCCTCGCCTTCCCCCTTCAAAAGCCCCAGGTGAGAACCTGAATCTCTATCTAACTGGACAGCAAGCCGGGAAGCAGCTGGCACAGCCTGATCTCACATTTATTCACCCCATTTCCCTCTCCATCATGTTACTCATGCCCTGAGGGCTCTCATGGGGCAAGTTGGGGCCATTAGCACCAGGTTTTTGTCAACAGGGTTGTGTTGCAGGGACAGCTGCAGAAAGGAGAAAGAAATGTTGCCGGGAGTATCCTGGCCTCTTTCAGACCTGAAATATCTGTGTGGACCTTAGCAGGCCGTGGGAAGCTGGAGACTTTTGAATCCAGAGTGGGATCCATTAAAAGCTCGTGAACAGGCTGGAAAAAAAGATAAGGGGTGAAGAAGACCAAAAGAAGAAATGGGTCCCTCCGGCTTGAAAGGGGAATGTAGACTTTCGTGTAAGCATGAACTTGCTCAAATATTGTTCTTTACATAAAATGTGCTTTTGCAATGGGTTTAGGTCATGACCTATTGCTCTCTGACAAGCAAGCCCCAAATTCAGTGGATGCTTTAGAAAACGCACGAGAGCTCCATCCTTCCAGAGCAGGGACGTCAGGACTTCCCCAGGCTGGCCCTGAGCCTAGCTCTTCCCTCGTGGAGGATAAATATCTGAACTCAACGGTACCGTTTGGGTTGACAGAGGGCAGCTAGTGCAGGTGATAATCCTGATCACAAGACCAGGCATTACTCATGGAATAGTCATAAACTTGGTGTTGGGCACTGGGATGAGCTTTTGGATCTGGGACTGAAACACACTGTCTCGTTCTGCACAGTCCCCACCAGCAAACACGTGATGAATTTGAGCTGAAGTTTCCCAAGGCCTAAATCAGTGCCCTCAACTCTTTGCAAGCCACGATCCGTTTACACAATGTAATTACCAGATGAGTTGCCAAGCAAAGAAAGAGTTTGATTTTGCAATTATAGCCAAAAGTCTCACCCACTGCCAGATTTGAAAGCAGAATTTGCCAGCATTTAGCAAAAGTAGACATTTTTTTGAAAGTTATATGGGAATTCCTGATGGCCAGAGTCAGCCGTTGTAATTCTTCCAGCTGCTGTTTCTGCTGGGATGTGAGCAGACTATGAAAAAATCTCCAGAAGGTGAGTTATGCAGAGTTTCATGGTGAGGGAAAGGATTTTAGTAGAGAGTTGAATCTCATTTTTCAGAGCTCTGTAACTCAGCCGGAAAAAATGTGCTTTTGTCTAATTGATATGAAAGCTACAGCCCCACAAAGGCCGTTACATGATGTTTAATCAAACGGGTGTCTCAGCCTTGTGCCACATTGCAGGTGGTTTTCTCTGACAGAACTGAAGTTCACTTTGTGCTCTTTGAAAACTCATTTAATTGAATGGCATATTTTAGGCACTTTCTCTTAATTAAATTTGCATAGACATAGAAAGTAAGGAAAGCCAGGGTGCTTTATCAAACTCCACTCCTTTCATTTAGCAATATCCATTCTTCCCTCCACCATCAAGATGCCAAACTCTTTCTCAGGCTGACTATGAGCTGAGTCGTGCCTTTGGGAGTCTTGTCGGCTTGTCTTCCCTTGTCTCCCACACATGCACGGGGCTGTGAGCAGTGACTGCTGCAGACAGTCTGCTCTACAGCCACATCAAACCCCAGCAGCTGTCAAAAAGAGGCTCCTCACCTCTACTTTGCAACAATTTCTGCTGGAATATGATGAGCTCTGCTGTGTTTACCATCAAGGCTCTTGTCTTGATTTATCCTTACTGCATGCTGCTTGATACAAGCATCATCCTCATTACAGAGGGGGACACTGAGGTGCAGAGAAGCCATTGGCCTGATCCTCCATGTTACTGGGATGTTTTAGTTGGGTTGAGTCTCACGGAAACTCACACAACCCTCCACAGACACCTAAACTTCAGCCCCAGATGTAGGTCCATGTCTCCAATAAAATGAAAAGCCTGATGTGAGGAACAGCTCAGGAGCTGAGCGTCTCTCACCAGCTGCTCCTCCAGCCTCACTCAGTTTTGATAATAGCTTGGACCAAAGAGACTCATTAAATGGCAGCACCCCTCATCTCTCCACACTTTCTATGATGTGCCTATGAGGCTCCAGGACTGGGCAGAGACCTGTCTCTGTGCAGGAGAGGTGATCCAGATCTCACAGAAAATGAGCACAAAAGCAGCTATCCAGAAAAAGACAGGTGTGAGTGGGCAGGAGCAATGTTTTGCCAGCTCCCTATAACCCCAAGGCTGACATTGCCCCCAAAGTATCTACCAGACGAAGCCTTCAACCTGTATTCCCACCACCTCTCTATGCCCATGAGTGACCCTGTCTAGCTGCACGCTCTTATCTTCCTCTCCCAAACAGAGCCCTTGCTTTTGGCTTTTCTCCACACGCTGCAACTCCCAGCAGAGCCACTGCTTGCCCCACAGCGGAGACAAGTTCGATGACACTTCTTTCCCATGGGTCACTTTTTAAGCAGGATTGAGCTGTGTTTTGCCATGTTCTTGTGTTTCCAGTGCCTGCTGCCTGTGCCAGCGGTGCTCAGATAAGATCTAATCAGGGCTCTGCAGGCAGGAAAACACCGCTAGTGTGAGGTTTTGCGTTGTGAGCCACCATCTTCCTCACTGAGCATTTCTATATAAATTCAACCTCCTCAGCAAAAAAGTTTTCTGTCCTGTGTGGCTTTTGCCTTATCCCTGTTTAACCACACTTTAGAGCTTGGCTGCTGCAGAGCAAAGTCTGTTCTGGTTCCATCTTCATGGTACAACTTCAAGTACCTGAGTGATAGTGTCCCTTCTGAAACGGACTTTGGTGGATATTCTCTAAGAAGACTCAAGCATGAACCTCACCTGTCCAGCTTCCTAAAGAATCAGAGCCTGTAAGATTCAGTTTCATTTACAGTGATGATTTGACTTGATTCATTCCCATGCTCAGAAGTCAAAGAACATGTAGGATCTTGGTTGTTAACAATCCAGTTGTTAGCTATAGATATTAGGGCAAACCTGACAGGGCTACTTACGCAAACCCAATGCCGTTGCATGGATTTGTGTATTTAAAAAAAAATAAAGTGATGATATCCACCAGTGTAACTCCCATACACAAACCCTTTTTGTTTCAAGATCAATGCTATAACACACTGCAACGTGCAGACCCTTGGAAATTTTATCCTCCTTATCCAGCTGGATTGTGTGTACCAGAGGCATGTTTTAGAACTGTTTTTTACAGTCTTAATTAGCCTTAACTGAGAACCCTGGAGCATGGTCAAATGGTAAGGAGGTGGCAGAAGGGTTTATTTATCTGGCAAAGGAGGTCTATGGCTAGATGACTTCACCAGGGTGAGCAAAGCCTTGCAATTAGGGTGAGCTTGTCCTGCCTTCAAACAGATGCTTCCACCCTTCTGCTGGATTGGGAAAACAGACAAACACCACTAAGCATTGCAGGGACTGTCCAGAAAGATTCAGATTCAGGCTTCTTGGAGATCGTGCAGGCACTGTTCACATTCACCTTAGAATTTGGCTGCATCCACTGTCCCAACCAGGCCATTGCTCCCCACCAGTGCGATACCTCACTTACCAGCCCTGCAAAAGCTTCCCTTCATTTCCATCTCACTACACATCTAAAAGACAGAGTGGATTCTTGTCTTCTTGCCCACCACCATCAGGGCAGGTCAGATGAGTGACTGGCTTCCAGCCGTGCCATTGCTCAGGCACTTTCAGCCTGTTAAAGTCAAGTGGATCTACCAAAGGAAACTGAAAATCACTGCACAAAGAAGAAAAGATATAAACCAGGCCCTGTGCTAATACCTGAACAGCATTGCCTGTTCCTTAAAAGCCGTAGTTATTTGCATCAGGAGGCAGATGGGAAGAGTCTGTTTGACCCAGCCTATTTGACTTTCAATTTATCCAAATGAGGAAATCAAGATTTCAGCAGGGTTATGGGTTTTTTTTTAACAAGAGCTTCTTTAGTTGCTGAAAGGGCTGTTCCAGAAATGTCTGCCGTTCTCCTGGAAGGGCTAATACTGTTCTTGATGCCACGTGTTATTATAGCACCATGACATGAGTCTTCTTGTACTCTGGATTACTCTGTGTCTGTCACAGGCTAGAGCGCACAGGGTGGCTGTTCAGACAAACAGCTCTCTTCCAGGAACCCGCTGCACCAGAAAGCCTGTAATAGCCACGTTTGTGATGTTTTCGTCCCAGCACATTTATTTTTCCTGTTACGTCCCAGCACGTCCCACCCACCGTGCCGCTGCTTCCCATCCCCCAGCTTCTTGCCACTTCTTCCTCCAAGGGGAGCTTCTGCATTAGTGCACAGGATGCCTCACTCTCCTTAAAAATCACCTCTCAGCCAGAAGAAAAGCTCCTGTTTGCCTGCAAATAGCTGTCTTAGTAGTATATCCTATGGGGGTAAAAAGGGCTGTTTCCTCTCTTGCCTGTTTCTGCCTCATTTCTCTTATTATTACTTCTCCATCTGCCTCCATGCTGCTGTAAGAAAAACAGCAACAAGGACTCCTCACTTTCTTCCTAAAGGGGAGTCTGGGTTAATTCAGAAAAGTCAGTCTGATAGTCATGTGGCATGCAAGTGTACGAATAGCTGGAATATATTCCTTTTAGGAAGCATTTTTTTATTTAAAAAACAAAACAAAAAATCATAGCATGGCAGTGGTCAGGGAGCAGCAGGTGTAGGAGCCACTGTTACCGGGGTAGATCTTATAGATATCAGTTTGGAACCACAACTCCTTATAGTACGTATTATATATATAATATAGTAATTATAACAGGTAATGGGTTATTGGATAGAAAACGAGGCTGTGAACAAAAAATAAATGAAGATACATTTGCTTCTGATAGACTTTTTAAATTATTTTTTTTTTTTGCTAAATTGGCAACTTCTCTTTTAGTGGATCCATGATGTTTATTCATGGCAAGCCAAGGCAGCAACCAAAGCAGATAGGCTGGTGGCTGACACAGTTTTCATGCCAGTTTAATACTGGACAACTTCCCATTAAAAATTCCTCATTTCATCCAGCTGTATGTGACTGTTCTCAACTTCAGCATTTAAAGTGCCAAGCAGCAAGCGACAAGTCTGGAGGTGGAACATCACCATCATCATCCCTTTTTCAGCATCAGTTTGAAGCCAACACAGGGTGATCGTGGCAAAATTCCAGTAGAGAACTCAACAGTCAGTGGAAATAGAGCTATTCCTGATTTGGTGTAGGGGAATCTGTAGAAGTGCAAGGATCCTGCTCTGGCAGGGGAGCTGGACTAGCTGATCTTTTGAGGTCCCTTCCGACTCCTAACATTCTATGATTCTGTGATTCTGTGATTCTGTGACCTAAATAAAGAGAAATAATAATCAGAATTGACACTACATTTTACCTACTGGCATTGTACAGGAACAAGGGACATTTTGTGAAAAGTAATTAAAATTTAGTAAGAAAATACTATTCTTAGGACAGAATCCAGCATTTCTTCCATCGCTGTCTACTCGGCCCTGGTGAAGAACGGCTGTGCAGGCGCCCAAAGGGCTTTCACCTTTGTAGTTCTGCTCTTCTGCACTTTGGGAGAAGAAGTCACACTGCAGCAAGGGATTTTAATAGAAAGACTTTTCTACCAGTTTCCACCCTTCTTTAATAATGCACTTTTTCACTGTTACGAGTTTCTTGGTCGGGCTGTTTCCAGACTTGGCAAAATGAGTCTGGAGCCAAGGAAGCATTTTTCTGCTTAATGTCTCGGCAGCGTGACCTTGCTGGGGATGCTCTCCCACCCTTTGACTTGCTGATGTTACATCAATATTAACCACAGGAGCTCACAACAAAGGGCTCTCACAGCCTGTTTGCGCATCTGATGAGCCCTGTGCTAAACTGAGAAACCAAGCACTTGTTTTCCCCCTCCCTGCTGCTCCCAAAAAACCATTTCCCGTTCAGCAGCCACCTCCAAATCTTGCCTTCAAGTCTCCTTTGCTGCAAAAGCTACAAGAAACATCATCCTAATTTCACAGCTGAGACAAAGCCAGCCTCTCCAACCAGGACAGCTTCAGATGTTGTCCACTGAACCGATTGCACACTCCTGCTGTCCCCTGTCTCAGTCTGGAAATGCCTTGGGGGAAAAACATCATTTTTTTGATCAGAACATAAAAGAAGGTGGAAAGTCAGAGACCAAGGGCTTTTTCTACAAAGCAGGTGGCATTGGACATAAAAGATGAAAAGGGATTTTTTAAATTTTTTTTTTAATTTAACACAGATAAATGGAAAGCACAAGCACACATCCCAGGTCCCAACATCACCCAACCATGCCTTGGCACCAAAACATCAGCAGCAGTGATGCCAGAGCGAGCCGAGCACCTGGGGCATCATTTCCATCATGGGAGTGATGGTTCCTAAGCAGGTTGTTTGAATATAGCACAGAGTTTGCTTCATATTGATTGGTAGAAGAGCCTAAGGTACATCTTTTTACAGCAAAGCTCTGGTTTGCATGGCGAGCTGCCCCAGGCAACGCAGAGATAAACATGAGCTGCTTCCCAAAGCCACAGCTCCCTGCACCTTCCCAGCTCCCCACTGGCCTCCAGCTAATGGCAGAAGAGCTGCGGTGCTGCTCTTTGAATCCCTTCTGCCTGCAAACCTGTGGTCAGCATCTCAGATGGTTTAAATTTGGAGCTGTGCTTATTTCTACCAGCAGAGAATGTGGTTTTTTGGGTTTGGGCTGTTGTTGCTTTTTTTTGAATGAGAGAAGACATGTACTAAGAAGCATGTTTGTTTCCACTTTTGTACCTGAAATGAAAGGACAACTATTCTTGTTTGAAGAGGAAAATTCTACAGGCCTGCTGGCAGTGCTCTCCCAATGCATAGAATAACAGTTTACTCTTTTAATTGTAAGGAAATATTGCTTTTTCCCCTTTCTCAGCACAACTGAAAATGTGAATTAGTGACTCATTTCCTACATGCTCGACTGAGAAGTTAAAAAGCTTTTTTTTTTGCCTTTAACCTGAGTGCCCAGCTCTCACAGTAGGGTCAATAAAAGGACAAAACCCCACAACCTGCTCCCCAATGGCAGCAGGGCTGCCAGCATTGCCCATGCACTCATCAAGACACACTGCAGGAAAAAATGTCTTGCTGCTGCTGCTGCTGTGTGCCCAGAGCTCTGGAACTAATGTGCCTGTAGCCCCAGGAAAGTGTGATATTTTTTTGCCCACCAGGGAACAGTATTTCTTTCTAGCTCCCATCAAGTTTTCCAGGTGTTTTAGAATGTATCTAAGGAATGATGATGCTTTAGTAGCTCAAGGACTGTAGCTGAGGCAGATTCCGGCAGGATTGATGAAGGAAATGCTGTTACATTAGGAACTATATAGCCAAGAGCCTTTATTTAAAAAGTTATTAGATTCTGAGTATCTAAAACTTGTGACTGCTTTAGCGATTTAGTCCTTATGCAGGAAAAAAAGGAGTACAGTTTGTGCAGTGGTACATCATTGTATTTTCAGTGATTTACATCAAAAAGACCCATCTGAAAACTTTCATACTGCTATAAAAGCAGGGAGTAAGTTTGTGAACTAACAACTGAAATCTCTGCTTTTATGATCTGCTGATGGGACCATGAGTGCCGTGCTGTGATTTCTCCCCACAGTGAGGATGCACTGCCAGGGAGGGGGTGCGCAAACCAAGGCCCCCCATCTTGCCTGGTGCCACAGGAGACCACAGTAAAGGTTGTCCCCACACAATTCTCAGGCTAGAGACCATAACTAAAGGGCTCATGGAGGTGAGGAAGAGGGAGATGAAGGAAGAATTGCCCTAGCAGGGTGTCTGGGGGTACTGCTTGCTTGCAGGGCATGGGCAAGAGCAGGGGGAGGCTGAAGGGGAGTTTATTCCCTGGCAGTGTTTGCATCAGGCCACTGTCTGGGCAGTGCAAACTCATCTTTTGACACCAACATTTAAGTCTGTGGGAGAAACTCAGAGAGACCCCAAAAACCATTGCATCCCAAGCTGAGCCCTTGGTCCAGGTCCTGGACACCTTCTGCTGCCCCAAACTTGGTTTTATAGCAAGACACTCTGTCGTCATCACCCTAGGCGTCATGAACTGTCAGAGCTCTTAAAAACAAGAAAGGATGGGGCTTTGTAAAGGTGCTTCAAGTAGTTCTGCACACGAGTGGTGCTCAGGACCCTTCTGGATATGGCCCCACACATTCAGCACAGCTTGCTGGCTCCAAGCTTCCCTAAATGAAGGAGGCTTCCAGGTTCAGGTGGGCTTCTCTGCTGCAGCCCATCACAAAGCCTGTGAGCAGGCCTGTGGGTGCCCTTCTTCTTCAGCACTCTGGCTTTAATGACTTTTCACAAGGAATATTAAGTTTTGTGCTCCCTTAGATGAATTGGCAGGCCCTAATGAGCTATGAATGCAATTTAATAAAGCTCGCATTCGGACGACGGAAATGGTTCTGTAGAAGGAAATGAATGAAGGCGGCAAGGGGAGAAAGGAGGGCAGGGGGGTGCACGGTCTCAGAGAATGAAAAAGCTGACGCTTCAAACTTAGAAACAGCCAGAAGCAAATATCTGCTTCCTTAGTTTGTTTTTGGGAATCACGTATATCCATGTTAATTTATTGGTTCCCAAACGTGTTCCAGGAGCTGGGACAGGAATGGTAGAGGTGAAAAACTGATCTGATACACCTGATACCTTCTCAAACAACCTTGATGCTGAAAAGGAAGCGACTGAGAAGCAGATTGTGCCAAGAGTGTGGCCATACTCCAGAACGATGTGGTTTGCCTTGCTCTGATGTGAGCAGCCACTCTGCGATGCCCCGGATTGAGGGGCTCAGCCCAAACCTCTCTCTATAGGAATGACAAACCTATGCGAGATGTCCAAAATGCTGGAGTCATCACACTGGGGAGCAATCTCAGACCCAGACTCTGATGTGCTCTACCAGCCTGCAGGCAGCCCCTTGGCCAGTCCAAGCCAGGAGCTCTGACATCTACTGTTGGAAGCTGTAGAAAGAGATCCAAAACTCACCCTCTTAGTATTTCTTCTCTGGCAGCCTCTTCCAGCACAGGACAGACTGATGGGATGTAGCTAATGGCTTAGTTGGCTTTCATTACTGCAACCTGAGCATCAGGTTTTCTGGCTCCTTCTGCTTCACCGCTCATCACCGTCCAGAGTAGAAGTTGGCTCCACACACACCTAATTCACCCGAGCAATCAACCAAATCGATCCCTTGATCTCATCCTATCAATTTACACTGAAAATATACTTTGTTGGCTTCCTTACTTTTCCTGGGTGTTAGTTTAGTTTAGCTAGTTTGTTTGTTTTTCACTTGTTTGGGTTTTGGTGGGTTTTTTGACTTATATATACGATAAAATAATCTACCTCTTACAAAAAAGGCTCAAGGACCAGCCTGTTGGGGGACTCCATCATGCTGGGTTTTGCTTTTACCGCTGCACCAGGAATCACCTTTGTAATGTGTTTTCCGTCAAACTCAAGGACAGGTCAGTTCCTGGAGCCTTTAGATTGGATGATGCCATCTCCTGGACAGCCTCTCCAGCTGTGGAAATAAATTGGATTATTGCAACTTTAATTAACGCCGTGTAGCACAGTAACGCATAAATCTGCTCCCTTCTCCTCATTGACCCTTGAGGCTAAATCTTGGAGAGGGTGTGAGGTTTCTGTGGAGGTTTTTGGTGCTGCAGGGCAAGAGGGATGAGTGCGTGTGTGTGTGTGCTTCCCAGGATTCCTGTATTTAACAAACACGCTCTTGTATAACTGTTCATGAAGTTAAATACACATTCACAAAGCATCTCCACCCACATACCCAAAGCACAGCTAAAACACTCAAGCTGGAACACAGAGTCACCGTACACTACCCTAGAGATACACAGTTACAAGTATATAGTCAATAAGGCATATTTTATGCTTCCTTTTTCATTATTTTATGTCAAAGTACCAGACTTGGAATACTTAAGTTTGTATTCAGCTTGCAAGGAGTCTCACTGTTGGAAATGTTCAGCTCAGTATCTACAAATTCCTCACTGCAAAGAACACAGTGTCACTGTCTACAACAGGATCAAGTTCAGTGGAAATTCTGAGCAAGGTTAACCTACATTGGTTGGATCAAGGTAACCATCTCCTGTTCCATTCTCCATTTTTACCCCTATATTCCATGGTAGCAATTTTCTGCCTCTTATTTTCTATTTCTCCTGTACAGTCCCTCCAAAATCTAATAAAAAACATCTGAATTTCAAATCTGGAGAATGTAATGAAATATGACATTAGACAAAATTCAGTGTTAAGTCACCAGGAATCCTAAATAATTGTCTTAATTTTCTCCAAAATCGATACATTTACTTTTGCCGAAAGATGCGTTTAGGTCAATATTCACCACAATTTTTTTTTTTTAAAAGATAGACTCAAATGATCTTGTAAGAAAAATCATCAAACAGGAAGAAAAAACGTATAGGCTAGGCACTAAATTTTATAAATTGTACTTTAATTAAAGCAGGAAAACAACTTTCTAAAGATATAAGGTTCATTATTATCTCATGTTAATAGCATTTTGCGTTTCTTATTTAATTTAAAGATGCCCTTCACTTTGTTGATGACAAAGCATCCAAATTGGGAGCCTTGCCTTTAATTAGGAGAAGCAAATGCTGGATCTATGAAAGCAAACATTTCCAGCAAGTATGCAGCCAGGATTATCTTGTTTAACAAGCTGTTGGAGTCTCATGGAAAATGTTGTACAATATTACGGGCCGGGCAGAGCTTCTGCACACACAGGACTGCAGGCAGCATCAGGGATGTGACCGGTGTGGAAGGAAAGTGTGCACAGATGTTGAGATGCAAAACACATCCTATGTTTTATTCTGGTTCCCTTAAGGTGCAGAGCTTCTGTGACTGTTTTATCTCTCCACCTGTCCCCACAAGTGGTCCGGTGGCCGATTTCTACCAACTTGACAGCATGTTTTGTTGAAAAAACAATGGTTGGGCAGAGGAAAAAGAGAGTTTGAAACTAGTGCTTTCCCTAACAAGCAACAGCGACAGGGTGACAGTTATTTGTTCTGGTTGTCCTTCTGGCCAACTCAAGAGCCCATGAGCTGGTGAGCCCAAGCACTTTTCAAAATTAGCCCCAGGAGGCTGTGTCTTGCCTTGCCCATGGCTGGGGAACACAAAAGAAAAGTCTGAGGATGATAGAGGGCACATGGGAGGGACAGGAGCTTAAGGCAAGAGGGCCTGTGTAAACACAAGGGATGTGAAGCCCTTGGAAACCACACTTCGGTTTCCTACTGTTTGCAGAATGACTTGCTGCATCTATTTGCTTTAGCCTCTGCTTCAGCTCCTTCTGGTCCTTTTTCCACAGGGGATGCTCAGTCCTGCAGTTCTTGCCCATGAGGATCCTCTCCCTGCACAGCTTGGGGTGCTGTGGGTACAAAGGCATGTGCTGGAAGTCCTGGGTTCCCTAATGGATTATCACAAGAGAGAAGAGTAAGCTACAAAGGAATGTCCCACTACGGAAGATGTCCTTAACCACAGCTCTGGGTTTCAGCCCATCACCATGGAGTCCTGGGAGGCCATGGATGCACACCTGTGTGCATGTAAGAGGCAACAAAGGCAAGCAGCACAGATTTTTCCACCTGAGCTTCTGCCCTTCTGCTGGAGAAGTTTCTGTGAACTGAGAAAGGTTGAAAGCCACTGTTTTCCCTTGTTTTACAGCAGCTTCTTTAGGCCAGGAGACCTGAATCTCAGCATAACACACCCATCCTGCCAATACGCCTCCTCCCCATCCCGTCTCTCCTTCCAGCCTTGAGACGGGTGGGAGAAAACCACCTGGGGAGGCTCCTGTTGCTGAAGGACGTCCGTACGGTGGGTGCAAAGCACGAGGGAGAACCTCCTGCCTGGGGAGGACCTTTTGGAGTCAGAAGTCCTTGCTGAAGAAAGCTCAGAAGAAAATGCATTGCCGACAGCAGCACACAGCGCTGTTCTCAGGCTTCAGACGTCTCCAGGCGCTAGTTAATGCCATTCCAAACAGAAACCTGTTTCTCTAGCTATAAATGTCAGCCACAAGACTGATGGTTACACGTGGCAGTTGCAGGTGTCTGGAATGACTCCAGTTAATTTATTTCAGGGCTGGGTCCTATTTATCCCCTACGTTAATTTTAAAGAAGGTTTTGCAACCATGAAGTCACTGCAGCCCTTATCTCCTGACACATGAAAGCTGAAGGCTGAATCACTTATTAGCACCCTCGATAATGAAAAACACTTCAATATTTAGGACTAACGCAGGTTTCCTACTGAGAAAAAAAAATGTAAACAGCATCTGCAGCCATGTGCTCAAGGTAATAATTAAGGAGAATTATCTTTGCTATGTGTATTAAAACAACATAATTGAGGTTAAGAAATTATATGTCCATATTAAAGAGAAGCAGATAGGTTTTTTGCTTTGGAAATTAACATTAAGTGAAGTAACAGTTTCTATACATAGAAGAATCTCAGGCTGAATAAGAAAAATGAGAACAAGATGCCCAAATATTACTACATGCCAGTTTCTGTGCTCCACCCTGATAGCCCAGCGTGGAGCAGCCTCCAGCCCTGGGCAGTGCTCTGCTTTCGCCCTTGGGTGCACATGGTGGAGGGGCCTCAGATGTCCATGGGTTTATGGAAAAGGTCCTTCTAAAGCACACTGAAGCATGCTGAGCACCATCTGGGGAGCAAGATACTACAGAGGTGGTTCTCCTACTGATTTTCAAGGTATTTAGGATGTCGTGTATTTTATATAGAAATCCATGCCACTGTCCTAATGGCTAATTCAGAAAATAAAACTCATGTTCTCTGAGATGGAAGGAGTCATCATCGATCACTGCTTAGAGCCATGTGGGTCTAGCTGGCGAAAAAGCAGCAATTAGCACTCATTAGCACTTACTTTCAAGTCCTCTTTATGAAAAATGGTAATCAAAAGCAAGTAGAAAGTGTTCAGGTTAACCAAAGTTCTTGGATACTCTAACATTTCTGACTCAAACTCATTTGAAGTTTATCTGCTAGGCAGCAGAAAGTAGGCAAGGCTTGCACAGACTTAGGTTTTGGGGTTTGTTTCTACAGTAACTGATAAACTCGTGCTGAAGTTCTTCCTGCCCTCAAGGCATTCATGATAGATTTTTTCCTAATGAATTCATTACTGGTCAACCCCTGCTGCAGCCTTTCCTTCAGGAGAGGGCTTTCAGAGGGATTTTCAGCTGCCTATTTTCATATTTAACGTTTTTAAGAAAATGCTTGATCAAGTTAAGTTAAAAATGGAGACACACAGAGCATCAACACACACATTTTTCTATAATTACAAATTACTGGCAAATAATACTAAGGCCTTTTATTTGTTTATTTATTTATTTTTGTTCCTGACTAAGGGCATTCACATTCCAAAGAACAACAAATGCTGCAAGGTAAATTGTTTAAGATGGAGGACTTTCAACATGATGTTTTCTTCCTTTTTCTGTGCCTGATCCCATTCTGTATCTCCTCTTCAATAGATCTACTATCCTTTTCCTACATGTATGCGAGTACCAAAGATATCAGATGAGTTTTCTTCCCCTTGCAGTGAGATTAGAGAGAAAAACCTATCTCCAAGCAATCAAAATCTATCATCAAGCCCACCAGGTCCTTTTGGAGCTCAGTGACGCCAATCAAATGGTTTCTATGAGAGATTAACTGCTATTCCCAGACTCTGGCTGACTTCACTGCTTGGTGTGGATCATTGCCTCCTGGAAAAGGAAGAAAACCCAAATCCAAACCCAGTGCTGGAGCTGGATTTCCCCTCCTCTTAATCCTCATACTCCGCCACATCTCCAAGAGAGATGGTGGCAGCCACATGCACGTTAAGAAAACACCAAGGGCTTCCACCTGAAACAGTGACATCAGGCAGGGATACAACTTTGAAAGGGCACATGACACCCTCAGGTGAGATCTGAAGTTTGAGGGGGAGGTGTCTCACTGGGTAAGGCAAAAATTTTCCCCATATCTTGAAGAAATAGGGTGAGGAAGGGTCTCAGGTAAGACTGAGCATAATCGATGCTATTTCTGCAGGCTCCCCAGACTCCCCTGGTAGTCAGCCCTAGGGTTGGCATTAGAATGTTTTTTCCTCTGAGATCTCTCCCTGCTCATCTTTGCTACATATTGGCTGATTTCTTTTAGAAATAACACTTAGCTCAACACCTTTTCCCATATAGAAGGATTTGGATCTTTCTAATGAATCATATTTTCTCGTAATAACTATGAACTGCCCTGTAAACCATTAATTTAAAGGCAGCTCTTGGTGCATCCATGAGACTGAGTGTGAGTGGCCAAGAAGCAGTGGCTGAATGTTCCTTGCACTCCAGTTGCTGAGATGCTTTGATCCAGGCTAGGCTTGGGCAACCAAACCATCCCTCCCATCTGTGCCAGGATACTCCCTGGCCCATGGCATCAGCGAACGTGCCACGGCTGAGCGCACAGCTGCAGGACAAGGCTCCTGGGCTGAGACCAGCACATGCAACATGACCAAGGAGAAAACTCCTCTTCTACTGAATGTAGGAACAGCCAAAAAGTGGCAGTTCCAGGGGATCCAGGCTACTCGTGGTGTCTTTGTGCTGCAAGAACAGCAGGCAGGCACTTAGTCAAAATGCCCTAAGGAAGCCTTGGCAAGAGGCTGTGCTAAATGTGGCCAAGGAAGGACAAAAACCCACAGGGGAAAAAAAAAAGAGTCCTTCCTGACCCTAGACTCAAAACTCTTCATGCTGCAAGAGCAGCAGGCAGATAATTAGCAAAAATGGCCTAGCAAGGGGCTGTGCTCAAAGTGGCCAAAAAAACCCAACTGGGGACCAGTGGCAATCTGTTTCAGGGGAAAAAATCCTTCCTTATCCCAGACCAGGACACACAGAGCATCTTTGTGCTGAAAAAGAAGCATTTTTTTTCTGCAAGAGCAGCAGGTAGGAACTTATCCAAAATGGCCCCGAGGAGGGCTGGCAAGGGGCCGTGCTCAGTGCCGCAGAGGAAGTTAAAAAAAACCAAGCAACCAACCCTGGGGACCAGTGCCAATCTCCCTGGGGAAAAAATAATCCTTTCTGACCACAGAGCCACGGCACGAGTGGCATCTTGGTGCTGCAAGAGCAGCAGGCAGTCAGTTACCCAAAATGGCCCAGAGCAGCCCTGGCAAGGGGCCATGCTCAGTGTTGCAGAGGAAGGCAAGAAAACCCCAGGGACCAGTATCCATCCTCCCTGGAGGAAAAAAATTCCTTCCAGACCCCAGAGCTGGTGATTAGTCCTTCCCTGAGCATGTGAGCAAGACCTTCCTCCCAGTCCCACTGGGTGGTCACACCTACCAAAGATGCCACCGCTGCCTGACTCCTTCCCTCCTGCAACCTAGAAATGTTGCAGGGTCTCCTGAGATCCTGGCGAAGAGCTCCTGGCTGGATTGATCCTGGGGTTCACAATCCTTCCTGTATCCAACCAGTCAAGGGAGGTGATTGTCCTGCTCTACGCTGCACTGGTGCAGTCCTGTGTGCAGTTTTGGGTGCTCCAATGTAAGAAGGACATCACACTATTAGAGGAGTCCAGAGGAGGGTGACAAAGATGGTGAAGGGTCTCAAGGGCAAGACTTACGAGGAGCAGCTGAGGTCACTTGGCTTGTTCAGCCTGGAGAAGGTTGAGGGGTGACCCCATCGCAGCCCACAACTTCTTCAAGAGGGGCAGTGGAGGGGGAGCTGCTGATCTCTTTCTGAAGACCAGCGGCAAGACACAAGGAAATGGAATTAAGCTGCATCAGGGGCAGTTCAGGATGGACATTGGAAAAGGTTCTTCACTGAGAGGGCGGTCGGTCCCTGGAACAGGCGCTCTAGGGAAGTGGACACAGCACCAAGCCTGTCAGAAGCCAAGGAGCATCTGGACAACACTCTCACTCCTATGGTTTAGTTTGTGAGGAGTAGGGAGTTGGACTTGATGGTGCTTATGGGTCCCTTCCAACTTGAGACATTCTATGATTCAAACTTTGGCCACTCTCCAATGACCGTCGTATGTCTTGCAACATTGTGCCTAAAATAACACATGGCTGTACACCATCCCCACGTCAAACAAAATAATCTCATTTCTTCCATCCTTCTCCTGATAGCCCGGAGTGACACCTGTCTTCTTCCTCCCCCAACAGCTTATTATCACCTTGTATTTAATGGTCTCTACTGTAACTTATCCACTCCCACTGTACTGCTGCTCTGCCAGCTCTTTCCCCATTTTGTACTTGAATGTCTGATTTCTCCTTCTAACTAGAGCGCTTTGCACTTGCCTTTATCAATTTTTTTCTCATTAGTTCAGGCCATTTTTCCCGTGTATTATGGCCATTTCAAATTCTGATATAGCTCTCAAAAGTGCCTGCCTGCGTGTATTCTCAAGTCAGTGACAACCAGAGATTTTTATATGGGCTATTTATTTCACCACTCCAGTCATTAATGGAGTTATGGAAAAAGACAGGCCCTGCAATGAAATATAGAGTGGTCTCACTCAAAATACCCTCTCTGCCTACATACCAGTAGGTATTCCAAGCACGAATTTTCTCCTGTATTGTGATAATTTAGTTCATTTCCTTCCTTCGCTTGTAAAAAGGATATAGTGAGGCAAAGAAAACATTAAATGCATCAGTTTTCTCTGAATCATCCATCATTTTTCCACCATCCCCTCATCTTTTCATACTTAATCACGCCTTTCTTTCCAATTTCTGCAGTTTCATTTTGATTGATCCTTACAAGTCTTCCCTACAGCATTTTTCCTTCACATTAGGACATTGCTGCTGGGTCATAAAAAAGTACCTCTCTTCAGTTATCGCACTCTGACCCAGGCACCAACACCTACACTTAATGAAACTGCCTTTTGAGGTCCTCATTCTGCTTCTCTCATCCCCCTGCCTCCTCAAGAGCACCAAATGCAGCTCCACAGCCACTTTCAGGTGAATTACCTCTGACTTTGAAGACCTTTAAACACTTCTAATAAGCCTGACTGTAATCCAGGACAGCCAATTCTAGAATAACACATACTGTACCTTCTGAAATACAAACTATCCTCTGGAAAAAAATGTCCATCAACTCTTTGTCTTTTCGAGACTTCTTGTGTTACTTTCCCAGATGCCCAGGTAGCAAATCGTAGAAACACAGAATGCTTTGGGTTGGAAGAGACCTTAAAAGGTCATTTAGTCCAAATCGCCTGCAGTGAGCAGAGATATCTTTAACTAGATCAGGTTGCCCAGAGCCTCCTTGAATTTGGGGCTACTGGTGGTTGAAAAATTGGAGATTAGTTGGCAATGTGTGCTTGCAGCCCTGGAAGACAATTGTATGCTGGGCTGCATCAAAAGAAGCATGACCAGCAGGTCAACGGAGGTGATTCCCTCCTCTGCTCTGCTCTCCTGAGACCCCACCTGCAGTGCTTTGTCCAGCTCTGGAGCCACCAACATAAAAATGGCATGAACCTGCTTGAGCGGGTCCAGAGGAGAGCTGCAAAGATCACCAAGGGGCTGGAACACCTCCCCTATGAGGACAGGCTGGGAGAATTCCAGTTGTTCAGCCTGGAGAAGGCTCCAGGGAGGCCTTGTTGCCACCAAGCCAATCTTTGCCACTGTCACACAGCTGAAAAGGCCTGAGAGCCTTGGACACCTCTGGGTGTTTGTGGTTCTTCTCATCTCCCTATTCCCCAAAGGAAGGATGAAACAGGATTTCCATCCAGCAGATGCAGCTTTGAATGTGGTCCTACCAGGAGATGGGATTGAAGCAGTGGATGAAAAATTGAACATGAGCCAACAACGTGCACTCACGTCCCGGAAAGCCAATTGCATCCTGGGCTGCATCAAAAGAAGCGTGGCCAGCAGAGCCAGGGAGGTGATTGTCCCTGCTCACTTGCAGGGGGTTTGGACCAGATGACCTTTAAAGGCTCCCTCCAACCCAACATGTTCTTTCATTCTATGGTTCTCTCCCTCTACTCTGCTCTTGTGAGAACCCGCCTGCAGTGCTGTGTCCAGCTCTGGGGCCACCAACATAAAAATGAAATGAAGCTGCTTGAGCAGGTCCAGAGGAGGCCACAAAGATGATCAGAAGGCTGGAGCATCTCCCCGGTGAGGACAGACTGAGAGAGAATTCTGGTTGTTCAACCTGGAGAAGGCTCCAGGGAGACCTTATTGCAGACTTGGAATACTTAAAGGGGGCTTATAAAAAAGATGGAGAGGAACTATTTACCAGGGTCTGTAGTGACAGGACAAGGGGCAGTAGTTTTAAACTGAAAGAGGGTGAGTTTAGGCTGTCATTAGGGAAGAAATTCATCAAGTTCGTGAGACACTGGCATGTGTTGCCTAGAGAAGTTGTAGACGCCCCATCACTGGAAGTGTTCATGGTCAGATTGGACAGGGCTTTGAGCAACCTATCTAGCAAAAGATGTCGCTGCCCACAGGGGTTTGACTAGCTATCTTTAAAAGGTCCCTTCCAACACAAACACTTCTGTGATTCTCTGATTTCCAGGCTTTAGTAACACGGACACTCTGGATGTTCAACATCATGTCTCCAGCTATTCCTGAAACACAGGCCTCTCTGTTCCAGTGCTGCGATTTATCTCCCCGAAGTCTCTACAATGCCCATCCACTATTTTTCACATATACAGACACTGAGCTCCTCCCGTGTATTCATGATGCTTCACTCCTTCTCCAGCCTCTTACAGCTCCAGTTCCAATGAATAATTCATTTACATCGATGAAGTGCAACAGTCCAAGAGGACACAGAGTTTCATGACAGAAGATAAGACAAAAACTAAAATTCCAAGCCCCTCCACCTGCTCTGCATTCAAGCCCTAAAGACTAGAAATAGCAAGTATTGATTGTTTTCTTTTTCTTGGCTAGAACTGAATGTTTAGGAGTCACAAATGACTCCGGAAAGTTTATCTAAAACTAGCATGCTTCCACGAAGAAAGGTTCTGAGAAGTCAGCACTTTTGATTAACCAGCCAACCAACCTTTCCCTGCAACCTGCCAAAACACATCATTGGAAGACGCTTGGTCAGTTATTAAGAGGATCTTCAAACAGTCAAAACACTCTCAGTATCCAGGGAGCACATTGCTACAAGAGTTCTCACACAGAAATATAGCAGGTTCCCCCCACATCCCCCCCTAAAAAAAACCTAACCAACCCTGCTCCTACTACAGCGCTGATGGCTTAACTATAAAAATCTATAATCACACACTACTGCTTAAGGATGCTACACCTCTGAGAAAGTTTCAGGTCTACACAGAATACTCTAGTTATAGCAACAAGTCTTACTTTAATTCTATACTATTTCAGGATAGCCACAAGTTGAACACCTTCTCTTTAGAGGGGTCATCAAATTCAAACAATTAAAGATATTGTTAATTCAACAGATCTGTTAAGACAGAGTTATTAAGCCTCTAAAAACCAGCATTACCATGTATCCATCATGAATCTAAAGCACTATGGTCTGCTTTTATACTACACTTGAACGCCCATCCTCTCTTAGCCAAAGACGGGTATTTTAGGTCAATATTATTTCTTGAAGTGATAGACCTGCTACCCAAACACAATTTAAGCGTATGCACTTGGCCTCTAAAGTTGAAATTATTTATCAATTGCCAAGATGATCTGCCCATTTGTACTCACTGACAGATACCCTGTGGTCTTCTGCTATTTGACACTTTATATTTGGGACCGTTTGTGAAAACTAAACTCAGTAATGCACAAACGTACCAGAAGTATTTTTACACAGGTTTGTGCCACACTACAACCCATCTCCACGCTACCACTGATCTATTTTGGAATCCTTCCATCTGGCAGTACCTTCCTGGAAGCCTGAAGCCTTGAAGGTTTAATCCAATAGTCTATTGTTGCTTAAACAGACTCTGAACAGCATCTCACCAAGTATCTTCTTTCCAGCCAGCACGCCAGCACACCATCCTGGACATCGGCAACAGGTGAGTGCCTAAGACCAAGATACATGAAATTTCTAAGTAAGGATGTCAGAAGCAGTTATGGGTTTTTTTACAAACCGTACACTGTGACCAGAATCCAATAACTGGTATTCATTATACTGAGATTTGGGGCTGGCTGTTATTTCCCTACTTTCAGGGTGGGTTTTTTCACATATTACAGAGCACCACTCCAAAAGTTTTCTTTCTAAGAGGGAGGAAAATGTGGACAGAGGTTTTAAAATTCTGATCAGTATTATCGACACTGCTTCTTATTCTAACTGTAACAGTTGCCCAAATATGAAATTGGTGGGTCAGGAAAGATGAGCACAACACTGGAAAAAGACAACTCAAAGGCGTACAAACAGAATGGACCGGGTGCAGCCTAGAAGTACAGGAGCATTACGCCAAATCCTGACCTAAGCCAATACATGTTAACAAGTGCTACTCATGGAGTTACTGGAATCCTGATCTCCACTATCCACTTGGAGATTAAATATTGCAAGGATTTGCTGTGAAAGAACAAAGATTTTTTTTTTTGGTGCTTCTGGCAGAACTGCAGTCCAAGAACTGGGCCTCACTGCACTCGAGCCATTAGACACAGCCAGACATCTGAAGAGTTGGGCAAGGCTATGGTCTGTATAAAAGGACTGCAGGCTACCTCTCTCCAAAACTTCTCACGTTTGTCATCTAGGTGAGATTACAAGTATCTTTACGTGATGTTTTAAGCATATAACTAAGAATATAGAGTTAGTCCTTACTGACTCATATGCACAAGGACCCAAACAATTGGAATTTTGTATTTTCAAGTTTCAGTATGAAAGTTTCTGCTAAAGGTAGAAACTGGGTTTTTTTATGATGACCTGAAATAGAATTAAATGTTGTATACTATTCAGTTTAAAACTGATCTGGAGCATTTTTAATGTATCAACATTAGCTTCCTCACCTCCCCAAGAGGAATGTGTTTGTTAATTATCCTCACGGATCAAAAGGTCATATTGGATGAAAATTCTTTTTGAAAAGGAATATTTAATCTAGCAGACAAAAAAATTTCACCATCTGCTTACCTAAAGTTGGAGAAAATATGCAAAGTAAATGCAATGTATTTAAATTGTAAGGATATGATATTTGGGGGAATCCAATTGTGCAGAACAGTTTTTTACAGTGGGGATTCTTTCTGTATCAAGACCTGAACATGGCACCAGTATTTTTGCTCCACTGCCTTTTATGGTCCTTCATTAAGACTGAGTCCAGAGGAAATGGCACAAGTTTCTGAAGCTCTGAAGTAAAGTTCATTGTCAACGTTTGATAGCTCACCTGAGCAGTCCAGTAATTCAGATTGGTCATGTCAGCAAATCATAGGGGAGAAAAACAAACTCTGAATTCACTTATCACTAGCACATGACTATAAAAAAAGTGTTTCGAGTATAAAAAAAGTGTTTCGAGTATGAAACACACCCACGAGTCCTGACAGTTGAAGTCGCTAAGCCACTACCCATCATAGCCGAGAAGTAGGGGCAGCCCAGTGAAGTTCCCACTGACTGGAAATGGGGAAACACAACCCCCCTTTTTAAAAAGGGGAAAAAGGAAGACCCAAAGAACCACAGGCCAGTCAGTCTCACCTCTGTGCCTGGCAAGATCATGGAGCAGATGCTGAAGGATATTATGCTAGGGGCACATGGAAAACACAGTGATTGGTGACAGCCAATGTGGCTTCACTATGGGCAAATGATGCCTGACGTTTGGTGGCTTTCTGTGATGAGGCTACAGCTTCGGTGGGTAAGGAAAGATCAGCTGATGTCACCTACCTGGACTTTTGCAAAGAATGTGACACTGTCCCACATGACATCCTTGTCTCCAAAGCAGAGAGACATGGATTTGACGGATGGATCACCTGGTGAATAAGGAACTCCCCGGACAGTCGCGCTCAAGAGTTGTGGTAAATGGTTCAATGTCTAACTGGAGACAAGTGGCGAGTGGCGTTCCTCAGGGCTCGGTATTGGAACCAGTGCTGTTCAACCTGGGGACATGGACAGTGGGATCGAGTGCATCCCCAGCAAGTTCGCTGACAACACCAAGCTGGGTGGTTCGGTCAACAGGCCGGAGGGAAGGGATGCCATCCAGAGGGACCCTGACAAGCTTGAGAGGTGGGCCTGTGCTAATCTCATGAAGTTCAACAAGGGCAAGTGCAAGCACGTGGGTTGGGGCAAACACAAATACAGACTGGGCAGCAGGTGGATTGAGAGCAGCCCTGCAGAAGACTTACTTGGAGGTGTCAGTGGATGAAAAACTGAGTATGAGTCAACAATGTGCACTTACAGCCCAGCAGGGCAACTGCACCCTGGGCTACATCAAAAGAAGTGGGACCAGTAGATCGAGAGAGGTGATTCTGCTGCTCTGCTCTGGTGAGGCCTGACCTGCATTACTGTGTGCAGCTCTGGGATCCTCAACAAAACATGCTCAAGCGGGTCCAGAGGAGGCCACAAAGATGATTCGGGGGCTGCAGCACCTCCCCTACGAGGACAGGCTGAGAGAGTTGGGTCTGTTCAGCCTGGAAAAGAGAAGGTTCCAGAGAGACCCTGAAGCAGCTTTCCAGGACTTAAAAGGAACTACAGGAAAGCGGGGGAGGGACTCTTGATCGGGGAGTGTAGTGATAGGACAAGGACTAACGGTTTCAAACTGAAAGAGGGTAGATTTGGATTAGATATTAGGAAGAAATTATTTTCTGTGAGGGTGGTGAGACACTGGCACAGGTTGCCCACAGAAGCTGTGGATGTCTCATCCCTGCAAGTGTTCAAGGCCAGGCTGGAGGGGGCTTTGAGCAACCTGGTCCAACGGGAGGTGTCCCTGCCTTGCAGGGGTGTTGGAACAAGATGATCTTTACAGTCCCTTCCAAACTAAACCATTCTGTGATTCTATGTTACTGATGAGTGATGGAGGGGTAAGCTGTGCCAGCGGGCACAGGAGCAGCACAGCACGTGAGTATGATAGTCCTTTAACCAGAGGATCAGCACAGGCAGGCAACAGGCAAAGCCATTCAGGGAGCCAGGTGCCGGGCCAGTGTCTGATTCCACTGTGATTTGTCCTAGAAGAGCTGAAGTACAAATGCAGAGCATCCACAGAAGACTGCAGTTCTTGCCAACATACGAAAGCTGCCAGCAAGTCTAAAAGCTCTGTATCGATTGCTGTCAGTTCACTTGGGGATGCCATTTTCAGAACATCGATAATGTTCAAGAAGCAAAGGACTGCTAAGAAGATCCCGCTCCAGCCTACTTACCTAAAGGGATGCTCTACAGAGTACGTAAGGTCCTGTCAACGTGTATGTTCCAGTGAATACTGAGTGCAGAAAGCTGTGATAATGGTGAATTAACTAGTGAAGCCCACCAAAAACAGATGCAGGAAACTCCTACAACTTTAACCAAGGCTCGCTACTTTTTAAAGACAGTAACCTGTAGTTCAGAAGTATTTATGAATCTGTTGGAAATTCCAGGGCGTTACCTGTGTAAAGGAAATGTGGTTAGATCATCACAATAGCTTACACTATGGCTAGAAACTTCAAAAAGGAAAGCTTTGTTGATGTTTTGAAGGTCCTACCTGATTTAGAGACATTTATAGTCAAATCATCCCTCGGATAATAGCGAGAAAACCCTCACTTGAAGTCCTGCAGTATGGCAGGATCAAGTATAGCCCAGTCCCGAGGGAATGATCATCTCATTTGTTTACCAAAAGCTACTGAGAACGATGTTCCATTGCTTCAAGGTAAGGCAGATCTTGCACTCTAAAGACTCCAGGAGCTTTTAAACTGTGATTAAAATGCATTTGGTAGAAGTCAATTCTTAATCTGCATAATCTTTAACTAGAGTAAGTATTCATTAAAAACTGAAGTTAAATAAAGACAGCAAGTCGGAATTTAACACCTAAGCTCAGATTTGACACCGAAGAACAGATTGTAACTGAGCACCATATCAATTTGACAGCAAAAGTAAGGCAAAGAAACACAAACAGCTTTATATATACAACGTATCACATAAGTGATGTGAAACAGGAATTTCCAGGGGCTATGAACACCTCCAAATGTCCTTTCATTTCAACAGGGATTGTGCACACTTTTAATAAATTACAGATGCCATGCAAACACCTATATCCAAAAGTTCTTCATTTGAAATTATCTTCCCCTCACCTCCCAAACAGTAACAAGAGCTTCTGTTTCCCCAAATTTAGCCAAGCTTCCTTATATACAAAAACCATGAAGTAGTACCAAAGGAATACAGAGTTTTAAGCGCTGAAAGAGTAATCATTTTCTTAAGAAACTTGGAGATGTGATACAAAAGAAACAAGATTGAGTCCACATCTAAAATTACACGTTGATGTTATGTCTAACTATTTATATTAAAGTCACAGATTACATCTAGGATGTAATCAAGTTAAAAAAAAAAGTCTCAAGAAAGCTTTACGAAGAAAACAAAACTAAATTTGGTGATGTTGAACAAACTTTATAGCTTTAGCTACTGTGAAAATATTACTTGAGTTGAAATGCATTCAGAATTTCAGATTCCTGAATTGTAAGTTTCAAACCCAGCTATTCTCTGAAATGAAGTATTACCCCTAATATCAAAGAAAAAAAAAAATCCCTTCTCCACCTTTTTTCTTTCCTTTTTTTTTTTTCTTTTTTTTTTTAAGTAAAGGAAGGATGCAAAGTGCTCCCAAAACGAAAAGGTTACTAACAGGAAAAAAGTACACTCCTTTCTTCCTTTGTGACTATACTGTATTTTAAGCAAGACTGTGACTAAATTCAGAGAATGCTCGATGTTTTAATTGCATTACATGTTGTCACATTTATCACTGACAAGTCTGATGCCATCGATCTTCACACCATGAGATGGGAAAGCAGTTCTTCAGTTGCGCTCAGATTGTTCCTTTGCACGCACCACAGTATAATTGCATTTACCCTGGAATCCAGTGAGAACTGATTCTGACCTTCCATGTTTCCCTGAAAAAGCTTTTCTACACTTGTATAAAAACCAACAGTCACATACAATGCAGAGCTCTTCAGCTCTTGACCATAAAAGGCAGGTCTTCTTTAAATTGATAGCTTAATAGTAATGCTAAACACAGCTTTTTGCCACATTTCTTGCTTGTAATTCAACGTAACGCTTCTCGAGACCTCAGTCATCATCTTGCTCATTTCTTTTCTGTCAATGGAACAGGAGAGTTCATAACGTTAGGACACAGTTATCTGAAGTAAGAGCACCAATAAATCATGACAAGTGCCTCCAGATACAATGGCTATTAGATAACGGCTGCATTTCTAAGCCATTTTTTGAATGGTAAAACATAATGTTTCCAGTAAATAGAACAGAGCAGCACCAACCCTCTCCCCTGTCCCGAACTCTAAGATTTTCTTTTGGGAAAAGAGCAAGATTTGCCCCGTGTGTTAACCAACAGAACAGACAAGAACCAGAAAACGGGATGGTGGTGGCAGAAGTCAGTGGTCAAGATGAAGACAACCTGCCTTCCCTTCCCTAGCTTAGAAAGATGTCATGTTTCCATGTCACTATTCATCAAACGAACAAAGAAACTGCACTGAAAAAGAACAAGTGTTTAAGGTTTTTTCCTAATACACTTACATTCTAACTTCTAAAGAAGTTCTTAAAGGCATTAGCTTCACTCATTACATTTTGATTTACACTACATTAGTATTTACATTTAAATAAGAAAGAAAACAACTAAGACCTTCAGTAAGATTCGTCAAACTACATCCTTCGCTTCCCTTACAGATAAATTAACTAACTGAAGGGACATCACTATAAAAGTTTGCTCTTCACTACATCAATAAAACAAAATTTTAAAAAATTAACCCAACAAAACACCGCATGATGGCTTCATACATTACTTTTTCTGTAATTACTACAAAGCCACCATTCTGAGCACTTGGATGTTGCCATTTCACAAAGATGGAAGGTCACAATTTTTGTTCACTGTTTCTTACCAGTTTAAGAAAGTCAATTAGTTTGTGAACATCTTCTCCTGTAGAAAGATCCACAAAATCTTTTGGCAGCCGATAACTCAGGTATGGACTAGGCTGGACAGTAACTTTACTGTTCGTACAGCGGAAAACTGGATAGTCCTTTGGAAAAGATATTGAGTAAGACAAGAACAATGTGAATAAAGCTGGTCATGGATTTTGAACGTCTCTGTGACATCGTTTAAGTCACTTAGCCAAGGAGTTTACTGGCATTCATTCAACTAAACATGCGCTTTCTAAAATCTGCTGTTTTCTTATTAAAAACTGACCAATTAATAGCATAAGCTAAAATGTTTATTAGTCAAATAAGGAGATTCATTCCCTCACTGTAAAGTTTCTATAATGTATCAATTATTAATGCATTTAATATACATATGCTTACAACAGTGCTGTAATAAAGGAGCTATAAGGGACTCTGGGCAAGAGTATCTACAGAAACACGTGGGTAAAGAAAATCTTTATGACAGAATCCTTGAAGTTCACAGGTCTTCACGGGTTCCTTGTTTAAACACATTTGCAAATATAACCTTACTGAAATTGTAATCTAAGCTTTCCAACCAATTTACTCACTGAAGGAGAAAAATACCTCTTTCAAAATAGCTCTAATCATTCAATTGCAGCAACAGTTTGGGGTAATTTGATACAGGTTTCAGCCCAACACACTGCCATGCAAAAGAATTGCCTGCTATGCAGCAATAAGCTCATTTTAAGGACAGAAGTTCAGTAACTTCACATCATGTTCTGTGATCAGTGGAAGCTCAGGCATGAAGACAAATCATTCTACTTTTCATCCATCCAGGCTCACACCAGGGGAAACTGTGTTTTTCTCATCTGGCACTGAGAAAAAGAAATCCTCAAAAGAAAACTCAGGTGGCCGATGAACGGTTCAAGAATTGGGAGCATGTTATAATAAAGAAATAAAGTGTTTAGCAGGAAGATTCATTGACTGATTTTTTGTATAGCAACAGCCACACGGTGAGACTAAGAGAAAACAGCACGAATGAGAGCAGCCAGAGAGGTGTATTTCCCTTTCAGTGGGTTATGAAAATGGTGATAGACCTAAACCAAAGCTCAAACATTAAAACCAGCTCAATAAAGCGTGTCATTTCAATTCCCTCAAATGCAACTGAACAGCGAGAAAATAAAGAAAAGCCCATGCTGCCTGACTAGCCATCTCTCAGACAACTGCCAACCATTTCCCAAAACCAAGTAACACGCCGCTTCCCATCTTCTATCCAGCTGCTCAAGCACTCACTCAGATGTGAGGACTGGTCTCAAGCATGCAGTGAGAAAAAAGCCAGAGTACAAATAAAAGAAGACTATTCCTTCCTCTTGGTATTAACGGGAAGTTATTTGTTTTCTTGGAGGCAATGCAGCTTGGAAAAGTGATAGAAAAGCCCCGCTCTGCAAGTCCAGGGAGTTCAACCAGAGGACATGGCTTCCCTGAGGGTATTCAAGATGAGGAAGAGACAGAAGTTAAGCTTCTTTTTGCCTCCCGCAAATATAAATCTGGAGCTCTGGAAAGCTGCATGACAGATAACAGGAACTAAGCAGAATTTTAAGTGATTAAATAGAAAAGTAACAGATTTTAATGAAAAGAGCACACCAAAACTGTGTAAAAACAAGTTTCAGGGCATTTTCTTCCCAGTGTGGTCAAAGCTATGATATGGGCTGGTACCATTTGAACTAAAAATTCCCTTGCAGGCATCTAAACCTAGCATGCGATACTTCGTAACTACTGTCTAATAAGGTAGTTTCTACTTACAAAGAGCTTATGTTTCACGAGTTAAGGATGTACATTTACTTCAATGGGATGTGCACCACAATTTGATTGTAAGACAGAGAGACAGAGACAGAGAGAAAGAGGCAGGGAGAGAGAATGAAAGAAGGGCTGTACCTGTTCTGTTGCTTCCCCTTCACTCTGGTCTCCTTTCAAGTTTTTTCCAGAGGTCAGTTCTTCCCATGTAAACAAGAGGGAGTCTGTTACTTCACCAAATGGGTTAAAATCTATTAACCAAATCTTACCCTAAAATGGAACAACAGAAGAATTAAAACAAGCCACAGAATTAAAACAAAAGATAAATAAACAAACAAACCCCATGTATATAACTGTAGTATGCTTGGTCTTTAGATAAGATGTCAAAATTGAAATCACTTAATTTTAAACACTGAAATACTCTAACATCCTTTACATTAGACACAGTTTTAAAACATAGAAAGCTACGACTTTTTTTTTTTTTAACAGAAGATCAGACAGAGCTCAAATAAACTAAACTCAGTTCTATGTCTGGTGATTTCAGATGAGACTACAGAAGTTTTGTCTAATTCCCACGGTCTTCCAAGATCCTTGAACAGCATGGAACAAGGAATGGAAAAAAACCACCCAGAAAACCTAACCCAACCACAAAAACCCATAAGACATCAAAACAGGGCTTTTGCTTTCCATCTAAAGTCACCTCAGCACTGCTACACATTCAGCAGTCTACAAGAATTGCTGTTGTTCGTCTCGGAAGGGACTCAAAAACTACAGAACAGGGTCTGCAAAATGCTCGTGGAGATCGTGAAAGCTGAAAGATGCTGCACAGATAGAAATAAATTGAGAATAATTTAAAGACGTTTTTACCATAGTCATTACTAGTAGCCATGACTAGTTTCTCCTGTCTTATCTTTAATACATTTGTTCCAAACAGTTCTGGTAGTACGCACTACGACGTGCCTATCTTAAAACTGACAAATGAGAGACTAACGAGACATATTGAAGGTAACAGAGACGTCTGCAGGAGAGCAAGAAATGATCTGCATTCCTTGAAACCTCTCAAGATACAACCCCCAGCACAGGGCTGTCTTTTCTCACCCAAAAAAGTTCATCCGTTCTAACAGAAGAAAATATTACAATAATTTGTAATGAAACATGACTACAACTGCTAGTAAGGATTTGCAAAGCAAGTATTACATCTGGAAGAAATCAGATCTACCAAAAGTGGAAAGAAGAAGGTTGCTGTAACATAAGCACAGCTAAAGGATTTTATTGTGTTTATTAAAGATCAAATGGAATCGAAAACCAAACCTGAAGACTACATACCTACTAAATAGTTATTTTGCTTTCTCTTTCTTTCCCTTATTCCTGAAGCATCTTCCTTCCTTAAAAGATCTCCCCCATCTTGATACAAACAGCAAATATCTCCAGTGGTTTACACTACGTCCATCTGTTTTCTAACTTGCAAAGACATTTTTGAAGCCTTCAGTCAGAGAGTAAAGTGGAGACTTCCCCCCCCACACCCCTAAGTCACCCCCAGAGGCACTGATGCACAATAGAATAGAAAACACACAGAAACCCAGAAAGCAGAAATGCTCGTGCAGGTTACTCGTGCAGGTGGGGGGAGCCTCAGCCCAGATGGAACCAGTGACTATTGCTTGTGAGCTGGAGCGGAGAAAGCTCCCCGAGCGGCGGGCGTGCGGTTGCACACAGGCTTTCACGGGTCTCTCTCTCACGGGGCAGATCCATGGAGGGGAGCAACAGCGGTACTGAACCCAGATGGCTACAAAAGCAACTGCAGATTGCCGGGATGCAGACCTTACAGGTTTCTTACTTGTGTTGAAAAGGCAAAGAAGCACAAATCTCCATGGCTCGATTGCAACACCTCTGCACTGGTATTGACACCACTGGTGCAGAGAGCAAACAGGGGCAAGCTCTGCTATCATTTTCCATCTCTGTTCCTCTTCAAAAGGCAGTCACATATTCTCATTATAAGTGATGTTTTACTTTTGCTAATGGGGACATCTTGTTAGCTCCAAGGCAGCGGGAGGAGGAATCTGTAATTTCAGATTTATTCTATCACGCTGGAAAAACAAGCTAATGAACCAATTTAATCACAGGCAGAAGCAATGGCTGGCAAAGTTCATTCAACAGTTCAGACAAGCTTTCCTTGCATCAGAAATGTTTATACTTAATAAAGGACTTTTCTATGAAAGGCTTTTCTCAACTCAAACACATGAAACTCAGCTTTTTCACAGGAACTCAAGATTGTTTCTCTAGAAACAAAATGAAAAAAAAATGAAAATTGGGTTTGATACCACCAAAAGCAACACCTGTTTTCTGTGAGCACCCAGCAGTATTTCTCCCTCCCTGCAGACAGCAGTAAACATCATCTACAACACAAACTGTCTCCTTGAGATGGTCTTTAAATCTGCACTGGGCTTTGGTAGCTGCAAATTGAAGAGAAATGAAAAAACAAGCTAAATATCCCTTTTCAGGGTTCATTAAAGAGAGCGTATTTAACTCTGGGTCAGTAACGAAAACTGTCTTAAGATTAAATGCTCTTTGAAGTCTTACATGCAATGTCATGATTTAAATGTAGTTTCAGATGACTTGCACTGTGTTTCTAAAGAGCAGCAGTAAAGCTATTTATCTGCCATCTTCTGGTATTAGTAATCTTTGTCATATGAGAGCAAAGAAACGCATAAACCAGGAAGGCAAAATTGTGCATATCTGGAGGGGAAAAAAAAAGAACAGCCTGAATTACATAAGGGTTTTCTTTTATCATTCTAAAGCATGAACTGATAGATTTACCATATCATGTCAGCTTCACGCTTTGTTTTACTAGAGCATTAAGCAACGTGCTGCTGAAATGAAAGGAAGTGCCTATGACAAAGGCTGTTTAAAGGAAGCTAAAAGATAGATAAAATGCAAACTGAACTGTTACATCTCTCTAACTCCAGCTGCACCTTCATGCACAGAGACAACGCTCTCAAGACAGAGACACAAGCACTAGTTTGCAGGTTAAGAGGAGCAGCTGTGAGCTAGCAGTGGTCTGGAGCCACTCACTGCACTTTTGTCTTACCACAGTGGCTTGTCTTGAACATGGTTACAAGCTGTTAACACCTGGAAGATACACAAAGAGAAACAGCAGAGCTGATTCTCAGGCTTGTCAGCTGTTGCACGACGATTATGAACTGCTGGCAGCAAGCACACAAACAAAAAAAGTGGATCCAAATGAAAACATTCCACCAGTCCTGCGACATAACCGCTTCAGGACCAGGTCTCCAGATCATCCAGTTTGGAAGAATGTAGAGCAGCGTTTCTTCCTTAAAAGACAACTTGCTGGCAAGTCAGGCACTAGCTCAGGTGGGCTCGGTGGGGTGTAATGGGAAAGAAAGGCAGACACAGAAAAGCTTGTCCTCAATCCGGCCACCACTGCTTCTGTGCCACCCTCCAACTCAACGAGCAGGACCTGTGGCAGCGGGTGGGGGCTGCTCTCAGCCACAACCATATCAAAGAACAAGCTTCTGCAAAGCTGAATATTTGGACGCGAAAGAATTTAAAATAAGCAGACACTGGACATTTCTCTCATTCTGTAGGTGAGGTTGCCGTGCAACCAGCCTGGTGAGGAGCACAAGCTCTGGAAATTAATCACACTCAGAAAAACTCAATATTCTTTCGCTGCCTGTAACCCACATACAAGGGGAGTGATGAATAACACAGTTGCAAACCACAGAAGTACGTGTGAAAGGAGGAGGATCTGACATACAAAGGGCTATCTGACAGTTTACAAGGCCTGGGGGCAGAGATCTCTACAAACAGATATATTTTATCTTGACAGCTGAAGAAACACTGCTCATTTGAGGTCACACAGGATAAAACCTTTCACTTAAATAATCTGCCTTCATGCCTCTGCTGTGAGGCAGAGTACCTGTCCTGGCTTCCGGGGCAGGGGGGGAAAAGAAAAAAAAAAAAAACAGAAAAAAAGAAAAAAAAAGCTTAAGGAATGGGTTTTTTTTTTAAGAATCCCCTAATTCTTGTTTTAGTGAGCAAAATATCACCCCGTCTTATTTTTTTTTAAATATCGCAGCCATTGTGGCTGAATGTTCTGATACATTTCCATCAGAAGCACCCAAAGGAAACACTGTGCAGAGGGAACCTTATCAACTGGTTGTGTTTCACTAAAACAATTTAGTGATGTTGCATGACATTGGTTAAATACCTAGCTAAAAAGAAAATTCTTTGTCTGTCAGTGTTTAAGAGGCATTTGGACTTCGTACCATACTTTAATTTTTGGCCAGCCCTGAACTGGTCAGGCAGTTGGATAAGATGATTGTTAAAGGTCTCTTCCAACTGAAATATTCTATTTGAAATTATTTCAGCAAAGACTCTCCATTTCATAACTATAACCAAATTGCTTTCAGTAGATTCACAGAACTGACAGCATTTCAGTTAAAGACAAATCTATGTGCTTCAAGACAGACTACTTCTCTGGAAGATATTTACTAAATAATTACATCACTGGCACAGACATATTTACACCCCTAATCCTATTATTCTCCTACTGTAGACAGTGTCTAACACAGAAAAAGACCTGAGGAATAGAATGATAACATCAAGAAGTTTTTTTCGGTTTTGTTGTCTCTTTTTGTTTGGGGTTGGGTTTTTTGGTGTGTTTTTTTGTGTGTGGTTTTTTTGCCAGGACCACATCTAGAGAGATGAAGCTATCATGTGCTTCTGCTCTGTAGCATTTCTAGAAGTTTCCACAGAATAAACAATTATATCCAACTTGTTGTTCACTTACCCTGCTGTCTCTGTACACATCAAAAACAACTGAAAAGGAGAAAAAAAAAAGTTAATCTTAAATGATATAGAGTTTCACAGAAGACATCTAAATCTGAATAGATACTTGTGTACTCAGCACAATCCACAAAGTCAGTAAAGAAAAACACAAAGTCTAAAGAACCGCGAGCCAGAGTTAGGTTCATTTCCAAGAGGGAGTTGAAACATTTCAAGAACTACTGTTAAGGCACTGAGAGATCGGCTACGGAGTTTTTCCATTTTATGCTGGTTTATTCTGTTGGTTTTATTTTCCTCCGGTGAAGAATATTTGATAAGCTTCTCTCTGGGCTACGAGTTTATCTTTGACATTACTGCTGTTCAGTTTACAGCAGAACGGACATATTCCAAGGAAGGACCCAGACTCCTCTGCGCCAACATATAATAATAAGAGAAAGCTCCTGCCTGATAGAGATTAGGACTTGTGCACATAACAAGACAAACAGGTTTTAAGAACAAAGGGGCTGGTGGGCGTACTGAGGGGGTGGCAGCAAAATGGCAATGTTTGCTGGAACCCCGAGCAAATGCAGCACACCTACTGATCATCAACAGCTCTTTCAAACAGCCCCTTGGCTCCTTGGTGATTGAGGCAAAGCTGCCTCGGGTAGCTCCACTGTCGTCTCTCCCCTCGACGTGATTAAGCGTGAATCTTTGTACAGGCATCTTTCTGTTGGCTTCTGTTCTGCACCGTTAAACAAACCTTTGCCTTCCTATTCAGTTTGGAAACCTGACAGATAAGCATTCAGGCATGACTACATGCAGAAGTTGTACCAGTTTAGCAGGAAGAAGGGCAAAGAAAAGCCAGATTCAGAAAAAGCTCGGACAAATGCTGTATTGTCACTTCCTTCACTAGTCAGAGAGGGAATATTTCAGCCAAGAGATTTCCCAATATGTGTGGGATAGACTAAACTCAGGATATGACTGAAGAACACTTGAGCCTCTGCAGCTACTCAGGAAGCCACCCGTCAGTAACACGGACGTTGAATGATCACATTCATGCATGTAAAGCTACTCAGCAGCTTAAACTAATATTTTATGCAAAGTTAGTTGGGTTGGGGGCAAACCACAATTCACCAGCGTCAAACCCAGTCACGTAACTAGTTTTGACCATAGAGTCTAAAAATCCACATAGCTTTTTTGCACAAGCTCAGTTACGTCAATTTAAAATGTCACTCCGTTATTCGGTGCTCTATTTTCTCGAGAGGACAAGCTAAGAAAGCCATCAGTGCAAAGAGGAGCAGCAACCCTAGATTTCTTCTCCAGCTGTTCAACTGAACTTGTTGCCTACACCGTGTACTTTCATTAGTCATATTTCATTAATTGAAAACTTGCATCTGAGCTTTATTATGAAATGACAACTGTCAGCTTACAGCAAGCCTGCAGCAATCATTGAGGCTAACGGCTTTTAGCAGGATTTACATCCCCGTCAAGACTGATTGTGTGCTGGTGACTGGTTCAGGACACTCACAAACACCCAAAAGAAAAGAAAACTTCAACTGTTCCCTCTTCTTAGGGACACCTCAGAACAGCAGCGTTATGTGCCGGTGAGACTGCAGGGAAACTTTAGCAGCTCAGAATGGAAGCCGGGCCAAGGCTCAAGTCTACAATAAGTATTGACACCTCCACAACTCTATTCTCACTGGGCTCTTATGAAAAGTGTTTAAAGGTTCTAACATCATTTAGAAGTACTTATAAAGCATTCTCCCCGCACCCGTTATCCTACTGCTCTGACTCTGCAATGCTCCAGCTGCTTTGACTCAGCTCATTCACCTGGAGATGCTACCAGACCAACTGGACAAAGCAGAGCAAAGAAACAAGAAGTCAGGAAAAAAGCTGTAATACCTTTCCTTTTAAAAGCAAACAAACAAGCAAATCCATGTTTTTATTGCTGATGATGCATATGCTGCCAGACAGTGGATCAAGGGATACAATGGGCGATGAGAAATAGTGTGGCCAGGAGGACCAAGGGAAGATTGTCCCCCTGAACTCAGCAGTGGTGAGGCTGCAGCTTGAATCCTGTGCTGTTTTGGGCCCCTCACGACAAGAAAGACATTGAGGTGCTGGAGCGTGTCCAGAGAAGAGCAACGAAGCTGGTGAAGGGTCTGGAGAACAAGTCTGATGAGGAGCGGCTGAGGGAGCTGGGGTTGTTCAGCCTGGAGAAGAGGAGGCTGAGGGGAGACATTATTGCCCTCTACAACTACCTGAAAGGAGGTTGTAGCGAGGTGGGGGGGTCAGTTACTTCTCCCACGTAACAAGAGGAAAAGAGGACAAGAGGGAATGGCCTCAAGTTGTACCAGGAGAAGTTTAGACTGGGTATTAGGAAAAAACTTCTTCACACAAAGAGCAGTGCAGCACTGGAACAGGCTGCCCAGGGAAGTGGTGGAGTCACCTTTCCTGGAGGTTATTTAAAAAGACGTGTAGATGAAGTGCTCAAAGACATCGTTTCATGGTGAACTTGGCAGTGTTACGTTAACAGTTGGGCTCAATGAGCTTAAAGGTCTTTTCCAAACGAAACGATTCTATGGTTCTGTGAATGAAAGGTAGTTAAAAAAAACCAGAAAACATTTTCTGTTTGGCATTTCTCTGCACATGGACAAGTCACCAGCCTAAGAACAAAAGGTTAACAAACCTTCAGCCAGGAGGGTCTCCCTGAAACCTCCTTTTCATGGAATGTAACTCAAGTGGCATAGTTTTATGTCCTTTACATAAGACGACACATTCAGACCTTTCAGTTCACCAGGCAGCAGTTTCAGAGCCTCAATCTAGGCATCAATTTCCTAAAATAGTGCCCTGAATTCTTATCTGTCAGTTGATTGCACACCAGCTAAAATTATGTTGGAACACAGAGGAAAATTAGAAGATTGTAATCAGAATGTCAAATCTATATAACTTATCTTACTTCAGAACACTAGGGGCATGGATCTATTAAATTAGTATACTGATTTCCAGGCTACTAGTGTTCTCCAGACAGTGGTCCTTGAGAATTTCTCTGTTCTGAAATAAAGGAACCCTGCAGAGTCAAATTATAAAGAATTTTAATGTGATGTAGACTGGCATTAGAAAGTATCTTTTTCAGAAAGTCAGGGAGAACAGATCTATTTGACTGCTCTGGTGGCTCAGCAAAATAATTAATCACATTCAAGGCTTATCTAAAGGTTGAGTATTCAAAGCTTTATATAAGACAATACAACTGACAGACAATTCTTACACTTCCCTCATCATATTTTTCACCACTCCTGACCACCCATCACAACACAACACTGTTCAACTCACACTAAACCATGTTAGGAAACTGTTTCCAACAGGATTTCCAAAGGACTCCACACTGAAAGAAGACAATAATTTACTTGGGCTGCTTAGATGTATCAAGTACCATAGCCTTTACTCAAGTTTCAGCAGCTAAACTGCTGTGCATTAATATTCTAGGAGAAGTTATTATCATTTCTTTAGTATTACAAATCCTTTCTTCAAGGAATACATGAACAATAGGGCAGCAAACATCTGACAACCTTTTTATAAACAAGTACAGTTCTTATTATTGAATGCCTTCTGTTAGGCATTTCCTACCTTACTTCTAAGGTTTAGAATTTCAGAATTTTTCTTAATTAAAAACAAGTATAAGGGGAAAAAGCTGTAGGGAGAAAAAAAAAAAGTCATTATGATTTCTGAAAGGATCTTTCACTCATTTTTTGTGTTTTCCTGGAAAGTTCCAGTCTATTCCTTCAGGGGTTTTTTTGTTCCCAGTTTTATAGTCATTCCAAAACTACATTGCTCTGCTGGCTCCAGCCGCAAGAGCTGTAAGCTCCTCTCAAGTTAAAAAGAACCAAGCCCTGTGAAAGCAATAGCTTTGAAGAGAGAAATTAATATCCACAGGCTTAAAATATTGGGGATGCCATTATTTAATGTGAATTACCCATTTTTCCACTGATGTCCAGCAGTAAACTGGAATTTAGCTCAACACAACTCAGTGCACTGCAGGGCAAACGAGCCTGGCTCAGCCACCGCCAAGCGGGCAGGAGGACAGGTCTCATTTTCCTGGAGTTTGCCCTGCAAGCCCTTTCAGTTTCAAACCTTCCAGCACCCTGCAAAAAGTATTCAAAGAGGCAGACCCTTCACTTCTAAGTCTTCATAACTATGCATGCACTACGTATTTAAAAACCTTCGTAAACATCCTCCTTCCCTCCCCACCATGGTCCCCTCGATAACTGAAGTTTTAAGATACTTACAGTCTTCATCCAAGAATTTATGCTGTATGTGTTTCTTGAAAAACTCCTGTATTGATCTACAGATCTCCTCATGTTGCTTAGAGATATGATCGTAGTATTGAGTGTAGTCCCTCTGCGATATACCTGTCAATAATTTTAGTTGATTACCAAGCGCTTTAGGAGTGCAAAAAAAGCCAATCCGACAAAATGCAGTTACCAGAGACACGCAGGTCGTAATCTATATTTCAGAAGACAGGGTTCTCCTGAGTTTCCACCATTAGCAGTAACTTACTCTTTAGATCTATTCTCCTATTCTTAAAGCACTTCCATTAGGAATCTCTTCTTGAACAGCTCTGTCCTACATTTTGTGAATCTCATTTTATACGTACGCAGTTTGACCATTTTTAAGAGAATTTCAGAAGGAAATCTTTGCCTGCATTTACGTTTTCAGTTTCTGTCTTTTCCTTTCAGTAATGCTCTCCCTGGTTAATCTGGTCAAAAACTTTTTCTGTTCTGCACATCAAATGTAGAGATCAGAACTTGGAACCATGAAATTAAGACAGCAGAGGCTGAGACTCCACATTAGCAAAGATGATGCATCCAAGCATTTCATAAAGATGCTCATTTAACCGATTTTTTAAGCATAGAATAATGTGTACCTGTCTGAAAAAGCACTACATGTGAAACCTTAAATTCTAAAAATCAACAAGATGGCATGCAGCCTGGTACCTTGTTTCTTTCACCTGCCCTCCCAAAGGCTGTTTTGCATATTTGATGTTAGATAAACTATTGCAGCTCCATCACAAACTCTTAAATTCAGACATTTGTTTGTTTACAAGACAACAGTTTAAGTTGACATCAAGAGAATTATACACTTGCATGCACCTTAAGTGACAGAAGTTCTCATGCCATAAGCCACTGCAATACCCTGCTGGACAAATGTCAAATCCAGACCTGCCCGAGCAACATAGAATCAGCAGTTCATCTATTTTCAGTTGAGCGTGGCGCTAACAACGCTAAGGTCGCGGGTTCGATTCCCGTTCGGTCCCCATGTGTTGCCTGATCTAGTCGAGAGGTGGCATCCCTGGTGGCAGGGAGGCTGGATTAAAATGATCTCTAAGGTCCCTTCCAGCTTAGGCCATTCTATGATTCTATGATTCTATTTAGGGGAAGAAAGAGACAGAATCCACTAAGAAAGATGTATCAGTCATGGCAGTTTGCTATTTTAATCATATATGAAACACAAGCACTAAGTTTTACCTTAAGACAACGGTCAGTATCTACAAAAACGAGCTGTTTAAAAGGTTTATATAAAAGTTTATGATGTCAGTGGAACTCTGAGTTATTAATAACACTGTGAAGCTTAACTCAGGTCTAAAACCAAAAGCCAAGAGATGGTGGCATCTCAGGGGATGCAGATGTGTAACTGGAAAATCATTCACTACACAGTGCAAGTACCACTCCTTAGTTTGACTGACAGGCTTATTAATTTTAAGAGCATGGGAACATATTGTGAAAAATCTTGGAACTGTCTTCAGAAATGCAGCTGGAGTGCTAGCTAAAAAACCCCGTACTGGCAGATCCACTAGACTGCAAAACCTAGTAATGAAACATACAGAGTGTTTAATTAGGCAGCGTACAAATGCTTTGAGGTATTTGAACGTAAATATCACAGAATCATAGAACACGTTGGGTTGGAAGGGACCTCTAAAGGTCATCTAGTCCAACCCCCCTGCAGTGAGCAGGGACATCTTTCACTAGATCAGGTTCCTCAGAGCCTCATCCAGCCTGACCTCGAATGTGTCCAGGGATGGAGCCTCCACCATCTCTCTGGGCAACCTGTGCCAGTGTTTCACCACCCTCACAGTAAAGAACTTCTTC
>NW_009725899.1:1340-1582 GCF_000703405.1 Apaloderma vittatum | reverse complement strand
CCATCCCTTTGAGAACTTTTGTGGCCTCCTCTGGACCTGCTCCAAGAGGTCCACGTCCTTTTTGTGTTGAGGGCTTCAGAGCTCGATCCAGTACTCCAGGGGAGGTCTCATCAGGGCAGAGCAGAGGGGCAGAATGAGCTCTCTCGATCTGCTGGCCAGGTTCCTTTTGATGCAGCCCAGGATGTGACTGGCCTTCTGGGCTACAAGTGCGCATTGTTGGCTCATGTCCAGCTTTTCATCCA
>NW_009725899.1:488-1280 GCF_000703405.1 Apaloderma vittatum | reverse complement strand
AGGATTGTACCAACAAACATGCAGGACCTTGAACCTGTTCTTGTTGAACCTCATGAGGTTCACATGGGCCCACTTGTCCAGCCTGTCCAGGTCCCTCTGGACAACATCCCATCCCTCTGGTGTATCAACTGCACCACTCAGCTTGGTGTCATGTGCAACCTTGCTGAGGGTGCACTCAGTCCCACTGTCTATGTCATTGATGAGGATATTAAACAGCACTGGTCCTAGTACGGACCCCTCAGAGACACCACTTATCACTCATCTCCATCTGGACATCGAGCTGTCAACCACTACCCTTTGGATGCAACCTTTCCACCAATCCTTTATCCACTGAGCAGTTCACCCATCAAATCTGTATGTCTCCAACTCAGAAGAATGTTGTGGGGGACTGTATCAAAAGCCTTGCAGAAGGGCAGACAGATGACATCCATTGCTCTTCCCTTGTCCACTGATGCAGTTACTCTATCGCAGAAAGCCACTAAGTCGGTGAGGCAGGACCTGCCCTTGGTGAAGCCACGCCGGCTGTCTTAAGCAGCTGGCTGTGTTAAGTGACCTGCTGTGCCAGCTGGATCCCAACAAGTCCATGGGTCCGGATGGGATTCATCCTAGGGTGCTGAGGGAGCTGGTGGAAGAACTGGCTAAGCCACTTTCTGCCATTTATCACTGATCCTGGCTAACTGGGGAGGTCCCAGATGACTGGAGGTTGGCCAATGTGACACCCATCCATAAGAAGGGCCAGAAGGAGGATCCTGGGTACTATAGGCCTGTCAGCCTGACCTCAGTGCCTGGCCA
>NW_009725899.1:0-206 GCF_000703405.1 Apaloderma vittatum | reverse complement strand
CTTGGACGGGTGCACCCTTCACTCGGTTAAAAACTGGCTGGATGACCAGGTCTAGAGATGGTGGTGAATGGTGCTGCACCCAGCTGGCATCTGGTGACCAGTGGTTTCCCTCAGCGATCAGTACTGGGCCCAGTCCTGTTCAACATCTTTATTGACGACCTGGAGGAGAGGACTGAGTCTACTCATAGTAAATTCACAGATGACAC
>NW_009725898.1:110744-112950 GCF_000703405.1 Apaloderma vittatum | reverse complement strand
TATATATAAACATTCTTTATATATTATGTCAGTATTGTTTTTCCTAAAAGTCTTATTTTTTTACCATGCTGATCAAATGGCTATTTTCACTGACACACAACATAAATTCTTACAGAGTAACTACAGGTAATTTATAGCTCATAATCAAAGACTTCCTTCTCCTTGTTTTTTATTTCTTTCTTATTTTCTTTGTTACTGTTGTCCCAAACTGCTCAACAGCTATCTCTGTTAGAATTTCCTAAGCTAATCCATATTATTCTCTGTATTCAACCAGCCTCACTTGTGTTCAGTTGAAATTTGATTTCAGTTTTTGCTTTCTTTTGCAACTATTTAGTAACAACCTGAAGAAAACAGATGCTAATCGTTGAGAGCCCCACAAATACCCTTCTTCCACGCTCAAAACTGATCAGTGATTCTTGTTTCTTTTTGCCAGTTTCCCACTTGTGACAGTACTTTGTTCTTCTTGTCTGCACAGCGACGTGAGTAGCCCTTTGTGAAGGACTTGACCAAATCTTTTGAGAAAGTTCGAATAAACAATGTGTCCTTATGTTCCTTTACTCCATCAGTTTTTTTCCTAATCCTTGAAAGAATTCACCTCCTTAAAAGATCTACCTTGTGTTCGATTCATCTTGTCCCCTCAACTATGCGGAAATCTTCAGTGTTCACATGCTTAGAAGGGTTCTCCTCCCCTCTGTTCCTGAGAAGTCTTCAAGTTTTTGCAGACATCCCAGTTTACAGGACTTCAGGTTTACTTTCCTGTGCTGAGGTGGTGCTTACTAATGGGAATATGGGACCGGTATTCTGTGGACATTTTTCAGTGGTGTAAGTTCCCTCATAGCCGTACTCTCCTCCTGTCCTGCAAAATCTGGTGCCTAGTGCCATGACAAGTATTTGTGCAGACACATAATGCACTAAATCTAAAATTGGAACATAATCTGGCTCGCCACAGCGTGTGTCAGCACACGGCGGTGTCCGCACGACAAAGGCAATGGGCGGCTGGTTCATGTGGGAAAGGCAGGGGAAGGGTGATATCTGCTGCCTTCTGATGGTGCTGTTGGCTTAACTGCGTGTCATACCTGGCTTAAGATGTGTCAGATTGTCTGGTTTGGTCTTTTTCTTTTGCATTAGGTAGTTTAGACTGAGAGTAGGAAATTCTCAAGGGAACGTCACAGAAATATAAACAGGGTAGTGCCCAGCAACATCATGTTTAGCCCAGTGGAGATCTTGTCTCATTGTATCTTACTGAGAAATGTATGGTTTTAACATCTTCATTACAGGCTGTGGGTTTTGTTTTGTTTTTTTTAAAACCCAACTTTAAAGTTGCTGAATCTTGGAGGTAAATCAGGTGTAGATGAGAGCACTAACAGAGAAGAACTAGGACTTGGACCCTAACAGAGGTCTTCTCCAACAGAGAAGAACTAGAGATACTAGAAATAATGAGTATCAGAATTAGATATTTCCCATTTGTGAGGAGACACTGGAGAGAATGCAATCAAAAGAAGTTTAATGTGAAATGTATTTGTGTGTGCACCAGAGGAAGAGTGAAACTGGAAAAACACTGGTGTTTTTCCAAGCACCAGAAGCCTTTGGGTTGGGTCACTGCGCAGCAGATAAATCAGTTTGCAGATGCGTCATGGCAGTAACATGCATTTGAGTTACTCAAACTAAAGAGAAGTTCCTTCTTAAACAGCCATGAGAGTTAACTTACCAAGTGTGCAGGCCCAAGCATCTTGTTTCTAGAGAAATGTAAACTCACTGAAGAGAGTCGAGGGACAAATGACAAATGAGCACAGACCAAGGGACCGACGGGCAAACATGCCTACCTTGGCTATGTGATAACTGGAAATGTAGCTGAGGGACGTGGTAAGAGTCTGCAAATATTTGAGAGGCACATACTTGAAAGATAGAAACTAATTAATTTAGTAAGGTGAGAAGGGGCATAATGAGAAACAAGTCAATGAGATTATGAAATATTATTAAAGTATGGAATAGCCTGCCTAAAGGAAAGGCTGGAAGAACAAATATATAAGAACAAATATATAAGACTGGTAGAAAGGTTCAGGAAATAATCTGACATCAAAGAGTCAGCTTTTTGATGAAAATAGATTGAATAATTTAGTAAATCTCTTTTACCCATTTTAATTTATGTTTGCTTTTGAGGTATTAAGGCAAGTTGGCAGCCTCTCTTAACTCTCTAATTTTGCCT
>NW_009725898.1:85124-110713 GCF_000703405.1 Apaloderma vittatum | reverse complement strand
CCTGCTGATTCAAATCTACATTATTGCATACCAGTCTTAGATGGTGTGTTTCTTCAGAAAAATGTTTTAGAAAGGAACAGTTGGACAAACAACATAGAAAGATATAAACAGAGAAGAAAGGTGAGTAAGCTTTGGCAATGGCTTTGAAGAGCATTGTCTCACTACATTCTGCCTAAAAGCTGTAGCTGCATTGTTTTGTTCTTGCTTGCATCTTAGGTGAATGATTGTGAGGTAAGAACAGGAGTGAAACCTTTTTAGCATAGAGAGGCAGCAGAGACTTTTTCCTGAATGAAACGAAATGCATCTTAAATTGCTGTTTAGAAAGTCAGTTTGGCTGCATCCGAGAGAATAGAGGCCAGCCCTAAGCTGCTCGGTTTGGCTTGTGTGATAGGGTAAATAGTGAAATAGGTTCATTGCTGCTCTTGGTGACTTCTTGTCAGGACAGGGCTCTGGGCTGCGAAGGAACACGGTGAGGCGGGGTCGAGTGGCACTGCCGGAGTCGCTGGCTTGAGAGAGGAAGGACGTGGCTATACTTCAGCATTTGCTGGTTGATGCCTGTTGGCTGGAAGGCAGTCCTGGGATTGATTTGAGGAGATTATTTAAAGAATTTGGGAAGTGTACCAGTTTGGAAATTTTCCTTTATAAAGCAAAACCCCTAAACCGTAGTCTTCAAACAGCGCTAAGAGAAATCCGAATTTGTGTTTCTGTACCTGGGCTTTACATGCAGTCTGTACAAGGATTTAAGCCGCTGTCTCAGCTCTGGTATAGAGGACTTTGTCTGAGGGTGTGGGTTTTAACTTCTTCATTTTAAAGAAAGGTCTTCTGTGAAAATTAAAGCCGAGTTCTGAGCGACTTCATGCTTATGGTCATGGAAGTTGCAGTTGGTGACTGGTGGATTGTCAGATCTTAAAACAAGCCAGGAGGTTCTTAGCATATTCTTTTCCTTTTATATAATTAAGGATTAGTTTCAGTGATTAAGAAATACTATCTTTCCTTCCACTTGCAGTGTTTTTAGAGAGGTACAAGAGCGTGTGCACTGTCTTGTTGGATAATTTGTGTTTAGAACAAAGTGGCTCTTTGCTCAGCCTGTGTGCAATGATCTTCATACATGTATAAAATGCTCTTTGATCTTTCTTTCCTGGGTATTTCTAATACAGACCCATTTTGCCTCCCCACCCCCCCAGCTGGAGGGTGTGCTTTCGAGCCAGGCATTGTTGGCTTTAACTCTGTGTGCTGGCTTCTGAACAAAAGTGCTGCTGAAAAGGTGAATACTTAAACTTCCATCCTCTTTGATGCAGATTTACTTTTGGAGGAACTTTGATAAATTTAGACTCGCCAAACCTGTCGCCTTAAAACGTATCTAGGTTTGCAGTGGAGAAAATCTAATCTACTAGCTCATAAAATTGTGAGTGTCAGCCATGAAAGCACTGTTAAATTCTGGTTTAGTGTAAATCGTGTGGCATTCTGCAGCACTGCAGACCACAGAAGCTGAAAGGTAGGCATATCTCATTTCTTGAACAGAATTTAGAGCTAGGGAAATCTCTGAGACCCTGAAAATCAACAGTAAGAAAAATACGAATCCTGCGCTATGACCAGCATGGGAAGGGGTGTCTGAGAAGAGTGCTTGACTACCCATTTCCTACATAATTGTGTGATGACTTCATCAAATCTCATGTCTGTCATGGCAGCTGTCTTCTGAAAGTAACTGAAGTAGCTGAGCATTAACTGAGAGAAAAAGAAAGCAGGCTTTTGTCAAATCAAGAAGGCTTCGTTTGTGGCGAGGAGTAAGTTTAATGGTACTGCTCTGCTGTGGGTACACAGCAGGAATTTCTCAAAACCTTTCCCTTCACTTGGTGAGGTGCTGAGTGTGCCAGGCACGTGGAGGTAGGTGCAGCATGTGCTTGTGGGGAGGGTGTCCTTTTACAAGTGTTTCCAATTGGCAGTGAATAGAGTAAAACAACAGAGGATTAGCGCGGAAGGGAACTTCTAAAAACATCTAGAGTGCTTTATGGTTGAGAAATTATGTTTGTGTTTTATCTGCATGCAAACAAAACTTTGTTTATAGGAGAACATCGGTACTTTAAGGAAGGGTAGATGAAAGTAAATATGTGATATAGTAAAGTCTATATTGGTCTGTTTACTGTGAGACTGCACTAACCCTCAGAAATGGGGATGTCATGCACAGTGCTTGCAGATCATTCTTTGGGAGCATCTGTAACACTTCACGCTGTCAGATGTTGTGTGGGTACTGGTGTTCTGCAGACAATTTTCCTTATGCATGTTCTGTACTTTAAAATCCTGCTGTTATATACCCCTACCTGTAAACCCACTCTGCATTAGAGTAATTAACTTACTATTTTAGGAACAAAAGAGACTCCTGGGTAAAACATTCTAGAAATGTCCAACTAATAGCGTGAAAAGGCTTTTTACATGCAAGTAAGTATATAAACGAAATTGATTTGATATCCTGAAGAAAAATACCTTGGAATGTTCAAGATTAAAAGCAATTATTTTATATTCTGTTAGAAAGCTGGACTTTTATACTTGATAGAACTTGAACATATTGCATTGCATAGATTTAAATTTTGTCAGATATGTTATTGTTTGCTTAATTTCTCCTGTAGTAAAGTTTTTAAAAAGGATATCACTGTCTCATATTAGGAGAAATGTGATTATTATATATTGAATAAAATATTTATTAATTAGCTAAAAGTAACAATTTAAGTATTGCCTTGTCTTGTACCAAGCTGTTAAACACTTCTTAAGAGAGATATGGGTATTGCATAAAAGTAAAAAGACTAGAAGAGCTCCCATTCTGTAACTGCAGTTTGGATTGTTTATTTGAATCCACTTGTTTTAAAATTCAGGGTGTTCTAACAACAGACTTTGCTATTGGTCTGATCTGGAGCCTCTTAATTTTTGTCTTAGAAGAATTATCTATTGATGTCAGAAGTCTGTATTAATGTGCCACTATTGTATCACAGTGGTGTTTCAGACATTATAGGGATATTTCATAGAGTTTAGCGTCCAAAATGTGTTACACTTTTTCATTTCCTTTTTTAATTTGTTTTGGGTTTTGTCTGGTTAGTTTTTGAATTGTTTTTGGACTTTGGTTGTTTTGAAGAGATCTATGCAGTTTCAGCATATGTCTGTGAAATTGTGGAAGGCAAATCAAGATTATTTTCCCATTTTTGTCTATAGATAAGTATGCCTGGTACAGCAAGATCTTGTTCTGTGATTCACTTGCTCTGTGACATCTATGAGAAAATCCTTTCTGACTAAGCACACTTATAATCTCGTAACAGGAGACTAAAATAAGTAGTCTCTTGCGTATAGCTCAAGAACTAGTTCTGCATGTCAGAAGTATGTCCCTGACTGACGTTTGGCACAACAGTACAAACTGAGCTAGAGTTTCCAGTGGTGTTTGGCATGTTTCTTTTGTCAGAAAGTGGTGAGGAGTACAATATGCAGAATGATTTTCAAGCAAACAAGGAGCGAGCGTAATAGCCAGAGGTGGCAGGTAAGTGTAAGGATCTGGCCTGGAAGAAATTACAGTTATGAGGTAGTAATTTTATTAAATAGCCGTAAAGAATAATTCTCTGTATCTGGGAGGGTTGTAGAGAATAATAATTTCCAATAAGTCTTAATTCAGCAATTACCATGCTGCTCTAGAGGCCGAGCATGTTTGGTGTTTTTACCGTTAGCAGCTAAATCATGGGAGACTCAATGGCACAACTGAGTTGGAAATAGCATTTTGTGTTTTTTCTCTAAAACTTAGTTTTGCAGACAAGGCCCTGAAACCAAGTAAAGTGTATATGCTGAAAAGCGTTAGGGCACTTACTGAGAATACTTGTATTTTTGTGGTTGTCCTCTAGAAGACATGGATTCCTTAAAAAGAAACAACAAAAAAACCCCAAACCAAATCCCTCAACCAACCAAACAACTCCCTTATTTTCAAATGTGGTACTTCTATAAAAGATATAATTTTAGGGATCTCTATTAAGTTGCTTCTTTCCTCTTGTTGTTTCTGTCACCCTTTTAAATGAGTTGCTGTATGCCCTCTGTCATATCCATGTAATTGGCTGAGCTGTAGTCATGCAGTAACTTCATGCGGTTAACAAAATCAGTATATAATGCACAAGTCAGATTTGTTAATCAGACAGCCCGATGAGGCCAGCGACTCCAAATGAAGAAATATTTTATATTGCTGGATTTAGCAATGTAATTTAGGTATAGAAAGAAGCTGATTACTCATCCCTGATGCTCTGTGGTATCCATTTCTTTGTGCTCCAATTTGTGATGGAGGAGGGCTTGAACACCTTCTTTGATACATGTGGAATCTGTAGAAGGATCTTTGGAGTCTTTGCATTAACGTACTGCATGCTAGTCTTCATTTTCCATCCCCAGAGAACTGATGGCTTCTAGGTGATTGTAAGTACAGAAGTATACTGCAGGAGAACCTTCTGAGCCTCCTCTTCAGATCTTCACTCCAACCAGAAATCTGGGTGCAGGGCAAATTTTTGGACCTTTGTGCAAGGAACACTGGATTGGAACATGAAGTGGTCTTCCAGTGAGGAGCTCTGAGCTCGTGGGGCTGCATTATCAGCAACTGCCTGTAGCAGGCCCTTCCTGCTGAGGGAGTTTTTCCAGGCAGGCTGACATTTCCCTCTCCAGTAAGCAGTAGCATCCTTGTGATTCCTTTCAGATGTGCTGGCTTTTGTGGACTAGAGTATATGAGAGGGGAGGACATTGCATTGAATTTGGTGTCTCTCTCAAGCTGGCAGGATTGCTCCCAGCTGTCAGTGACTCAGAGTAGCCGAGTTGCTGTCTCGGAGTTCAAGTTAGTGGAATTTGTGGTTCAGTTCCTCTTGAATTGTCTGGCAGGATGAAATTTCCCATGAACTAGGAAGAGCAGGAGAGATTCCACAAAGTAGAAGCTTTGAGTGTGCGTTGAGTCTGAAGGATTGCTGAGAAATGCTGTCCTTTCTCAGTTCTTCCTAAGGAGAGCTCCTTGCCAACAGGGATGCATTCAGGTGTTTCATTTTCTTCTAACAACATGCTGTGCTGATTGCTGAACATTTGCAGTTTCCAGAACTGCATCAAGAATGGAATGAATGTATGTCACAGGATTGTCATGTTATTCGTTCTCTACATGGATGGCAAACTTCATCTGGTTTTAGAGAATCTGTTCTCTCAGCAGGGTAACTACTTTGTTTATGCCAAAGAAAAGAGACACAAATGTCATCAATGCAATACATTCTTAGAATTATTGTATTAGCTGAGGAATAAATTGCATTTTATCCTGTCTTTTTTGCTGCTTGTTTGTTTTTACCCACAGCTTGTTTTCCCCTTATGTTAATGTGTTGAAATAGCTGGGGTGTACTATGTAGAAGGGGACCTGGATTTGCACGTTGGTTCTGACTGTTGTTCTGGTAGTGTGTGATTCCTCTGGAGAGCCTGCTGGGCTCCAACAGAGCTGTGTTTGGACATAGGCATTGTTAAGTGCCGTTCCCATATAGCACAGAATCAGTAGGATGCTTTGGATTTCATTTATTTTCTTTGAAGATGACTGTTATGTGACTGAGAATCCCTGTCATTTTCCAAAACAAATGAATCTCCCGAAGCTCGTTTGCCTTGTTGGTGCTCTGTCTTAGGCTATCAGAATATCTGGAGCAAGTTCAGTCTGCTGCTGCTGTAGTGGGTACTGACTAACCTGCATTTGAACAAGAACCCAGAGTAAGAAAACGGTACTTAGTTCACTAATCAGATAAGCAGAGAGGGAGGAGGTAATGGAAGCCATTTTATTTTCTGGATATACTAAGCAAGAACAGCTGGAAAAGATTAAATCCATGTGTTTCAGACTCCAAGGTATATTTTTCCATTAAGCGGGATTACCTTCTTCAGTTCTACATTTGCTTCCTTTTTATGCCTTTTTGTAAGAAAGACCCATAAAAAGTTTCTGTCTTCTTCAGTGGAATCACGCATAACAAAACTCTTGATTTTCCACACTAGTGCTGGTTTTCCACATTGGTAACTGCTCATGAAGCTTCTCAGTTCTCTGGTTTCGATCTGTTATACAGATAGGCTTGGTTTCTTCAGCCTTTATTATCTGTTGGCCAACTCGAGGGATTTCAAATATGTTTGGTTAAATGTGCAAATATTGTGTTAGAAGATTAACTGTGGCTATACTTCCAGTCATCCTACAAAAACAATATTTCTGACTATTTATTAACATGATGCATCAGACTTCAGGGACAATTCCTTTCCTGCACTGAGTATTTCTGCTGAAGTAGCTTGTAAAATTAACCTTGTCCCTAGTTGCCCAGATTTTCCTTCCATGAATCAAAGAAGTTTAGTATTCCATTTTTTCTAAGATCCCTCCTGCTAAGAGATTCATTTAAAGTTCTATACAGGTAAAGAAGTTGAAAGTAATCAATCTCGAGGCTATAGGGAATGATATTTATAGTGACATAATGACCCATTTGGGGACCTTTTACCATTCGTACAAAGTACTCATTTCTGGTAAAATCAGTTTTCATTTTTGTTACAACCACCTTCACAAGAAAGTGTTTTCACTTGAAACAGTTCCTCTACCTTGCACTTTGTTTTCTGAAGGTGCATGGAGGGTGCGAGAATTTCACCATGTTGAATCCTGCAGACTTGTCTGCATGAATGCACGGAGAAAACATGAAATTACCTTTACAAGGACAGAAAGACAGAATAAAAGCTCCCTCCATGTATGTCAAAAATTTTGCTAATGATCTCCCCTGTTGATCTCAGTGGCATAATTCCTCCAGCAGAAGTCTTAAAGTAAATGCAAAAGTTTGTAGTGTTTATCCCTTAGATTTTTTCAGCTGGGTTTTGTGGCACTGACTTTGTTGCTCAGAGTCCTAAGAGCAGTCTTTACTAGAGGTTGCGTTGCAGTTAGCATCAACGTGACTAGAGTATTCTCATTGTGGTCCCTGAATTACACTATAGCCTCTTGAAATGCACAGTAGATGATACTGAACATACTGTGTGGATACCATATTGTTACCTGGACTTCAAAGTGCAGTGTTTCATAATCCCTTTAAAGGGCAGGAAAAGATGCAAGAGGGAAGAGTAGAGAAGTACATACACAAATGAGATGTAGCACAGTATCATGTACGTATGATTCTAAGTTTAAAAAATTTAAAAAATTTATTGTGTATTCTTTGAATACACAATAAATTTGAATACACAATAAATTTGAAGTAATACATTTTGAAAGTAGTGAATATTTTATCACGGGCAATTTAAAACCTTTTTTAACATTTCTTTATCTATGCAAGAACAAAGAGTTATTAAGAAGAGCTAAGCAGAAGCAAACCTGAACTTGCTAACAAGAAAACTACTAACAGGAAATACTTCTTATTATGCCCAAATTTGTCTGTGGAACTCATGGCCATGCTTGTTATTAATTCTGAGGTGTAAATGGGAATTGATGGGACTGGGCATGCATGACTGATGGAAAAAAGGAAAACAAGAGCGAGATAGAAGAGGATATAAACTATACAATGTATATATATACATATATGTATATACAATGTGTGAGTCATTTTCTGAAGACTGATTATTTCCATTAATATTTAAATTTAGGAGTTTGTGAAACTTTTCACAAGGGGTGGAAATACTTATTTCAAGTTGTCCAGTATTTGAGCAAGTTTAACTCCAGCTCTGAATTGTCTTCCGTACTATCATATTTTCCTGATACTGTGAACTAATGTCATCATTAACTACCAGGGAAACAGTGCATCAAAATTCACTCTCTGTTTCTCAAAGATGCTTTTTGTGGAAGAGGAGCTCCCACAAAAGACTTAACTGTTCTCTCTTCTACCTTTCCTCTCAGTTCTGTAATTTTTAACTTCTTTTCTTCTTATTAAGAAAAGTCTACATTAATTCTTTTGGCTCCATGATGCTTTCAAAGTGCTTTGCAGCTGCATGCCTTTTCCTCTCTTCTAGCGCTCTGGCTCTGATTTGTGTTTGAGCTGTTTTCTTGCTTTTTTTCCTGGCCTGAGAAGTTCTATCTTGGCATAAGAAGAATCCCCTCTTGCTTTTGTTGTCTGTATTGCAACCTCAGTAGCTGAATTTGAGGTGTAATAATGTCTTAAGTCAGTAGAGGTAAGGAAAAGCAATGATACAAAGAGGATAGGTACATCACAGTAATGTAGTGAGAGGAGAGAAAGAGAGAATAATGGGGTGGTGAAAGGCAAAACATTCCCTGGAAAGGGCTTCTACAAAAGCACAGAGAGAATGTGTGGTGGAGAGGGACTTATCTCAAAAAGCCGTGTTTGTTCCCTGGAGGCTTCCGTGTGCTATAATTGAGTCAACATGTCAAAGTGAAGTATGTGGTGAGCTTTTGGGAGCAGGGGAAGACAGCTTTTTCTGCACATACAGGGCTTGGATGAACCCCGTCTCACAGCGATAATAAGCACTCTGCTTTTGTATTGCTGAAGCCACAACACGACAGAATAGCTGTTCAGCCAAGCTCTGTAGGTGATGTTTCGCTACGAATTACTTTAAAACTTTGGTTGTTTGGGAAGCTTAAGAATAATTGGCTTTGACTTTGCTTCTGATGCGGATATGAATGAAGATGATGAACAGAGAGGGAGATGACTGAGTGCACTGTTGAGGCACAGGCAGTGCAAGCTGCAAGGCCTTCTTTCATTTATTTCTGAATCTCAAACAGATGTCTCTATGTCTTATAATATTTCTTATGCTGGTGCAGTGTTTTGGGAGCATACTAAATTTTCCTTGCTGTCTCGTTTTGATGCTTTAAATGGATGGAAAAGGGCTGATTACAACACTTTGTCCTGGCGGATAGTTGCAGCCTTTGGCTGTGTGACTTCATGCATGATGCTGCACTGGCAGCTCTCTCCTGGCAGTAGCTCGCTGCAGCATTGCCCTAGGAATTCATGTGAACTTGAAAATCCTTTAAAGCCAGTGTTTCCATGCTAACAAGCTAATTTTGTCTTGATTGTTTTTTATGTAAAGTCTTTACCTTTGGCACTTTTGTGTTTTATAAATCATGCTTACTGACATATTCGATGTTCTGATTGTTTCCATAGTGACAGCAATGGCAGAAACCTGAAAAAAGAAAGGTGACAGCATTGTATTTTTAAGATTACCTGCTTTACAGAGGAATGGTTTGAGGGAATGGGAATACAGTATACTTTCCCAAGCAGTCACAGAATATTTAGCAGTATTTACTTGGAGGTCAGAGAGAAAAGGCACCAGGACAGAAGGATTGCTTTGGTATTTTCGCATTCATTTCTGTGGGGAACGAGTGAATGCAAGGTCAGCCTAGAAAATACCAAATGTTCCCAGCAAGATGTCTCCTTTCTTGCTGCTCCAAAACATGATGAAATTTCAAAATGCAGGGAACTGCAGTGTACAAATTATCTTTACAGAGGGGGCAGGACTTAACATACCTGTGTGACAATGTGTAACAATAACTGTTTCATAATTTCTTCCTTCCAAATTCATAACTCAAGCTCAGGAAGCTTTTAGCATTAGAAATCAGACACTTAAAAAGCCATTAGTGTAAGGCTCAACCTCTGTTTTTTTTACTCTGGTAAAATCAGCTGTCTGATTTTATTTCCTGGGAAGCAAGGCTTTCATTATATATCATATTACCCATGCCTGTCAGTAGGATACCTCGAGAGAATGCAGGTGTTTGATTAGAATCCATGCTGCAGCAGAGAGGATTGTTTTAAAGCATTTTGTAGGAGAGGCAAGCCCTCCCAAATTGTCCTTTCGAAGCAGGTGTTGGTGCTTCTGTCTGCGGTGTGGCCACTCGAAGCAGTATGAATGGTAAGGTACGCCCGCCATTCTTATTTCGGCACAGACAGGTGGGAGGAGATAATGCGGGAGATGCCTATAAACAATTTAAAATACGTTCTTTCAGAGACTCGCCCTTTTCTCCGAAGCGTTTGATAGCATTCGAAGTGTGCTTTTCCTGCCCGCTGCTGTCACAGTGCCTGGGATCTGGGGTCAGGTTTGCGACCTTGTGCCCAGGCAGTTGTGCCGAGCAAGCGCAAGGCGGCCGGCGCGGCCCATCTGCAGGTGGCAGGTGCTGCTCCGGCCCTGGGGAAATCAAGCGGGCTGGCAGGAAGACACAGGTGCTACGCTCCAATATAACACGTTGTTAAATTCGGATCTCTTATGCCTTGCAGCGAAAATATGGCATCATGCTGTAAACTGAGTTTGTGTTACATCTTTTTACACTGAGGAAGAGAAGCTGGCAGCTGGGAACTTGTGTTGCCTTGAAAGTTGCAGAAGTTACTTATTTGCCTGTGCCTGAGGCCTCTTAGGTCTTATCTGCATTGGTACCTCAGCTGGTGCTTCCATAATTTTGGTATCTTGGGAGTGGAGGTTCATAAAAATACTAATTTGTGGTTGTTCCTTATATTTATCTGCAACATTGAGTTCAGCTGGCATGTTGAAAAGTGTTGCTTTTCCCTTTACCTCACCGAAGGGGAAGTTTCTCTGTTTTGTACCAGTTGGAATCATTGTGTGTAAAACTGGAAAGTAGTTTAGAAATCGTGGGAGCAGTTAGTTGTAGCAGCAAGGCTGAAGTAAATTGTGCCATCTCTTCTAAATACTGTCCTCTTACGTGCAGAATGATACAAAATGAAAAGAAATCAGTTTCTTCTTAAGAGACATGTTCATTTATAGGTAGATAAGCTGCTGAGATGCTCGTGTTGAGATGCTGACTTAGTGGGGAAAATAAGTGGTTTTCTCTCCACTGCCTACCAACACCCCCCCCCCCAAATTACCCAAACTTATTGTTTTTGTACTGATCGACTTCTAAGATAAGTTTAGTGCGATGCCTCAAGTGTCTGAAGCATGTGCTGGACATCACTTGTATTTCAGTATGGTAAAACACAGACAGAAACAGACATTTAGACATGCCTCTTTCATATGAAACTTGTATCTAATTTCTTCATCTGTAAAACTCACTTATTGTAATTTGCAGCCATTTCTGATCCCCCTTACGTTAAAGGGGTAGTGTTTTTCTTTTTTGCACTGGTAGCAGTTAGTGCCTGTTCGTTTGCATTGACCTCCCTGCCACTTGTTAAAAGATAGCTTTACTTGCAGAGGTATCATGGTGTGCTTAATTTGCCTTGCAGAATCTTTGTAGCTGCTGTAATTTTATGTGAAACAGGTAAAATCCAAGAGGAATTTGAAACGAAAAAAGAAACCAAGCATTCACATGTAAATTTACCCATTAAAGCCACAGACCATATAGATTTGGATAGTGTTATATTCGCTCCTTAAAGTAGAACTTTCCCTTCTATCTCAGAAGAACATCTGCAAGGAAGAAAACATTTCTCGTACATCTTTTGCCCCTGGTTCCAATTACAGGCAGCTGTCTGATTTGTACTCAAGGAAGACAGCTAATTGTGCCTTTGTAAACCTGTTCTGTTCAGAGGAACATGCATTTATTTGCATGAAGATGTTTGCATGTGAAATCCTAAAAACCTTTACTGCAGATACAACATTTCAGAGCTCAAAACACACATGCCTCTAGTGCTCTTCTAAAAGCTCTGCCTTCACTGCTGAGAGCTTTCACCTCTCCATGTGTCTGTCATTAACGTTTAATGATATTGCAGGTTCTTGAGTAACAAATTGAGGTGACTTTCTGTGTGGTGTTTTAGATAGCATTAGCCAAACAAATTGTTAGAACTGTTGTAGTAATTTGCTCTCTTTTATTTATCTTTTTTGTTTCTAAAGTAGTGGAAAGCATGTTTAGTGTATGATGTTGAATATGAGTTCCTATTGTATGAAATGTTTTTAAAACACTCTTAATTTAAAAAAGGATTTAACCTAAAGTATGTTAAAATTTAGCTCCCATGGGATTCAGAAGATCTTTACCCCTGTGGGGATGGTCTGAATTAATATGCTGATTCTTTTGAAGAGATTTTTATTAAACTCTCCTCTGTGATTAATTTTGTGGCATACTTGAAGTTAGGAAGCTATGGAGTTAAGTATCATTTTGCTTATTAGAGAAATAGGTTTTGGTAAAAGTGTATGCATGAAGTCTGTCCCTCCCCTTTTTGAGTCATGTATGTGCAGGGGGAAATGACTGGTAATTCCATGGTAAGGTGCCTTCTTTTGGTGATGACACATGTGTGGTGTCATCAGGTCACCTCAGTCTGTGTGCTCTTGGTTCATATTCATTCCTACCTTGAAATGATTTGCACTGAGAATAACTCAGATATTTCAGCAGTGGTTGTGAATTTAAATCAAGATGTTTTGACTTTCGAGAATGCTGCCCTCAGAATATTTTAGGTCTAGACTTCTTGGAAGATTTTTGTGTACTTTCTTCTAATCGTGTTTTTTAGCTTTTTTGTTTGTTTATTCCCAGAAACCATTTTAACATATTTTTCCTATTTTGTCCTCTGAATCTTTTTAATTGAGTATCATTTTTGCTTGTTCTTTCTCACTTCAGCCAGGTAAAATACGAGTTTTATTCTGTGATGCTCATAAGTGTAATTCTGCAGTTATTTTGCCATATCTATTAGAAATTGTCTTTTGTTTGGCTGAAATGAAATTGGGAATCTCAAAACAAAAAATAAATGATCCTTTCCCACAGCAGATGAACTTTTGTAATTGACAGGACGTGCAAAAGCTATTAACCTAACAAGTGCCTAAATTATTTCTGTGACGGTGATTTGTGCCCTGAAATCAAAATAAGTGTATATGCCTCAGATGGTGATGATAAGTTAATGTGTTGTTTAATCCTACAAGTAAAACTTCCTTTTAAAAAAAAAAAAAATAAATCTGAATTATGGATTCAAACTGTGGAAGCCTGAAATGTTGCCTTTTTTTCCTGCCCATAGTATTGTGTGGTATAGTGGTTGGCCTGGGTGGAGATTACTGGACCTGAGTCTTTTGCCCTGTCATCTTGATAAATGTTCTCTTTCCTTCTCTGGTGTCATTATTCTGAGGCTGAAGGGTTCTGGTTTATATGAAATAAGAGGGCCTTGAGAACCAGAAAAGCATCTTAGGGAACAGCATCTCATGGCTGCCCTGCCAGTCCCTCCACTGTTCTGGCTTTTAACTAGGGGTTTTGCTGTTTTATTAATTTATGGCACGGTATCAGTGTCTGTGTGAGTACCTGGGGGTACAGAGCATTGAATTATCTGAGCTTCCCTGAAGATTGTGAGCAGGAACAGGAAAGTATTTGGTCTCGGCTGTTTCCACGTGTCAGGCAATTCAGCGTGGTGCTGGGCTGTCTCTCGGTTGTATTAAAATGCCTTTCAAGACACTCTAAATTCTGTCTCAGTCTTGGCTGTGTTGGTTGGTAGATGATTACTTAACTCAAAATTCAGCATATTTGCTACATTTTAATGTATTTATTTTATATTTTAGTGTAGAACAGAATTGCTCATTTCCCTGTTCTAATGTGGTTCTTCAGGGAGTAGCTGTAGTAAAGTGTTCTAGTGCTAAATCATCGCACTTCTACAGTATAGTCACTTCACATGTTAATTTTCTTGGTAGACGTGACAAGGTTTTCAGAGCAGGCATCTCTTTGAAAAAAGCTAGTCTAGTTCTGGGTTCACAGCTACGGCAGCAGTAGATCTGTTCGTTCCCCAAGCGGGTGCGGTAGAGAATGTTAGGATGTGCCATTGCCAATGCCGTCCCACCAGTGAGATTCACCACTGGTGCAGGTTCACCGCTGTTTCACTCCTCTGCAAAATTGCTGCCAGTTGAGATGGTCGCTTTTGTGAGGCGAGAGCGGTGTGGAGACCACCAAACTCGATCAGAATCAAAGTCAGCTTCGTTCTCAGCCTGCCTGAAGCTATTGCGGTATTCTGGCTTTTATTATTCTGTGACAGGCTCACATGGTGGGCAGTCCTTTGAATGTTGGCTGTGCTATACTGTTTATTCTTCTGTTTTGGGAGGCTGGGTAAGACCTTGATTCTGTGTGGGCGTGCCTCTCTCCTCACTTCAGTACTTCCCGGTGGGGTGCCTCTGGAGATGCTAGCTTTAGCCAGTTCATAGCAGATTCGTTTCCAAAACGCCTATCTCATTAGTGAGATGCATCCACATTCCCTTTCTGGTGACTGTAGGAAAACACGCAGTAGGGCAGTATAGTTGGTGCCAGTCCCTGCTCTTGGAATGCTTTTTGGCACGTTTCTGAATATTGGTAACATTGCTAGTGTCTTCTCCCTGCCTAAAGCGTGCTGCTAGAGCAGATTTGGGAAAGCTCTCCATTTCTATGGGTATAGTTTTTGGATCATGGGAAGACAAGAGGATGATGTTAGTAAAAGGCAAGTCTTTGAAGTACTTCAGAATCAACTTCAGAGAGAAAGAAAATCCCTTCCCTGAGCTACAGATAAACAACAGTGCTTTCAAACCTTCAAGAGGATCAAGGTGGAACTCAGTGAACAGCAAGTGCAGAGAAGATGATCCTACTTTGTGACAAGCGGCAAAAATACCTTCTTTCGTTTTTGCGCTCCTGTAACAAAGCAAAATAACAAAGTACTCTGAGATTGTTCTATGAAAGGAACATAAAAAGCTTTTTGTGTTAAATATCTTCATCTTAGTAGATGTGGGTAAATATAATTTAAAAGGGATGGAAATACCTCTTTGGGATTCTAAAATATCTTTGAAAGTAAGTGAAAAGAACTGAATTCATCTGACTGCAAATGCACTGAACAGCATCGATTTGCTTATTTAGACTTGTAGGAAAGCTGACATCTTCCAACTGATGTGTGTTACTCCTAGTTTAGTTGGCTTTGGCCGGGAGAGAGAAAATGGAAAAGTCTCATTTCTCTTTCTTGTTTAAATCTTCATGAAAGAGGGAAAGTAGATCTAAACCAGGCACGTGAAGTACGTTTCAGAAAGTAAATATACTCTTTACCTAAGAAAAAGGCTGTCTCAGGAAGATGAGTTGAAGAACGATGGAAAGTGGCCCCGAAGGTGAAGTTGATTGTAGGATTGTTCCCTCTGAGGTTTCCTTTTCGTTTTTCCAAAACTTTGGACTCTTGGAAGACAAAGGAGAAAACCACATTTTTTCAGAGGAGGAAAGTGTTTTTCAAAATTAAGAATGTATTCACATGACTTGGAAATGGTTATTGGTGGATAAAGACTGAAGTTCAGTGAGCAAGGGTGTGTATTAACGTGCCTTTACTGGTTGCAATGTCGTGAATGGTAAATGAAGACTTACCTAAGAAACTGAAAACCAAGCGTCCAAAATTCAAATGGGAACAATGAAGAAAAATTTGTGTTTTAAAAAAACTATGATTTTTTAAAATATATTTACTGATACACGAGGACTGGTGGGAGAACACGAAACAACTGTGCGGGTCACCTTTAACAAAAAGCTAACTATATAGATAGGGCTATAAAAAAAGTACCACACAATAGTGTGTCCCATATGCAGTACAAAAGTGAGAATAAACTAGGAACTAAGAGGTGGTGGGTTTGGATGGGGGAGGGAGGTTTAAATGTGTCCTTCAGGAAGGAATCTGTGTAAAGAATTGAGAAAGAAAGAAGATGGCAGCGGCAGCAGCCAGGATTTGCAGAGCTTTTCAGTCCTTTGTTTGGTTATCTTGCATAAGTGCTTTAGCCAGAGACTCTTTCAGTAGCTGCATGGGGCCGGCTTGGAACACAAACGTGCATGAATCCAAATGTAATTTCCCTGTTGTGCACATTCTGCCTGTGACAGCTCGAGTTATGAATGTAAAATAGCAGGAAAAAAGGCTCAGAAGATGGCCAGGCCTGAAATGTTAATAAGAACTGACTTACCCAGAGCTCCCGTAAGCTCAGCAAAGGTGCTGCCCGAATTTTAAGTCTAGCTGCTCCTATGCTTCGTTTTTGTGTGCCTCAGAGAAGAAGTAATCCGTTTCTCCGTGCTTCTAAGTGATTCAACGTAATTGAAGTAACAAACATTTATTTCCACATATGATGCGAGCAGGCCGTGATGGTAATGCTAATTCTCTGCTCCGGTTTGTGGTCTGTGCTGACACACAGATGGAGTTGGCGTCAGTGGCTTCGATCTGTAGACATGAAGCGCTGTACAGGAACAACGGTATCTTTCTCCCTTTCAGGCAGTTCTGTTTTCTGTGGGGCAGTAATCTGCAGCTTTCCCTAATTCCCAGTGTTCAGAAGGTGTTTGTCTTTCCTCTGGGGAGGACTGGTGCAGAACAAGGGATTTTCTCCCCCTTGCATCAATACACCGCTCATAGAAAAGGCACCTTATCACGGCCGTGGGACAGCTTTGTCTCGGGGACTGTGTAGGCAAGGAAAGTGCTTTTCCCTCTTCTATATGCAGCTCGCACAGGAAAGAGAAGTTGCGAAGTTTACAGCTTTCCCTGCTTCTTCAATGTCGCGTTTTCCTGGGTCTGTCCTCTCTCTCTTTTTCCAACCTCCTTCCATCTCTTGTTACCATGGAGAATGAAATGCCAGTTCCATTCAAGTTGTCGGCTGAATAGGTTTTGAGGCTGATGGATGGTGAGAATCTCTTATCCCTCCTTCTCCAAACACCGCCCCTGCCTGGTTCTTGACATTTCACTTGCCAGAGACTGGCAGTCATCGAGAGGGAGCTGAAAAGGAGACTGGCAGTGTCCTGCTGAGATGCTCTTTCAGTTCCGTGGATGAAATCAGCAGCTGTGAGAAGGTCTTAAGGACTTTGGTGCAGAGCCTTGTCCTCAAGCTGGCTGAGGCATGAATGCTCACTTGAGCGCATGCTCCTGCTTCCCCCAAAGCACCCAGGGAAAAAGAGGGACTCACGTATGAGATTTGCTGCTTATGACTCTGTTTCAGGGTTGATGTAATCTCTGCGATGCAAAGGGAAAGGTAAGGAATGAACGAATGCAATGCATGCTCTGGCATAACCTGTTCCTCTTGTATGTACTTCTTTAAGCCTTCATCTTAGTGCCACGTCACACAAGAAGTGGAATTTCTTTGCTGCTGTCTGACTTGACTGGTTTCCTGGCTGCGATGCTGAAGTTAGTGCTGGAGTCTGTGCTGAGTGGCGTTCTAACAGTGCCCGTACGCGCTGGGCGGTTACACGTGGTATTGTTAGTGCAGTGTTAAAACAGCTCTCTGAATAAGGTACCTTTTAATAACAAATACGTGAAACTGTGGATCTTGACGGGCCCAAAGTTGAACTGCAATGTTGGGGATACTGCTGAAGTGCATGAAGTGGAACTGCAAAGCAGAAGAATCGAAACAATAGCACTGTAAAATCACACAGAAAATATTTCTTTGTTGTGATTTGTTACTTTTCATGCAAGATAACTGCGGTTTTAGAAGGGATAAGGAGAGTTTTCAGCTTATGCTGAAAGGCTTAAGCTTTTTGCTGTAGGGGTTGTTTTGACTGATGACCACTTAATTGATGTTTGGGAGAAGTGAATGCCTAGCATTGTTTTATAGGTGTGTGGATTTTACTTCTGGAAGCAAAGGTTAGTAAATTTTATGGCTTTAGAATTTATATGCAGATTTTTTTTCCAACTAGAAGGATTCCACAAACATACACTTTTAGGGAAAGGGAAAATATTTTTGTGAGCTTTCTGCTAAAACCCAGGGCCATACAACATGAGAGATAATACTGGCAGTATACGTTATTTAGTCGATGGCATTTCAATTTGCTTAAGGTCATATGTGAAAATTTCTTCAGGGTGCTTTTGGAAAGCTGTGCTTGATAAGGACTTGTGAACTCTTTCTTTTGCTTTTCAGAGCATTGCACTGATAAATATTTCCACACGTTCTGTATGTTCCTAAACTTGCTAAACAAATACATCTTTCCACACTACCAACAAGAGTTTTTGCGTATGTTGTAGCTCCTCAGCTTTCCATTAGATGTTTTATGTCCTGTTTGTTGCTGGATTGTTGTCCCTCTGCTGGGGTTTTCCTACTGCGTGGCCACATCTGTTTTGCCAGCCACTTCCAAAATGCTAATATGTTAGCTCTTCAGCTAACATATTGGTGTGTTAAAGGGTAATTTTGATTTGCTTCATCAAAAGGCATATGTGTATCACAGTACAAAAAAAAATAGAATATATTTGTGTGTATATATATACACAGAAAAAAAATGTGTATGAACATACCATCCCATTCCTTAATTAGTTATTATAAAGATTGTAGTAGTATCTTTTCATCCCCAAAGCTAGAGATTCCCTAGAGAGATGCACAAATAGTGTGCAAATAGTAAGAGCTTTACCCATGACTTTTAGTTGTATGAGATAATATGCACAACTTAGATTTTTCTAGTTTGAACTTGGTTGTCTGAGGTACTGCCAAAAATGTTGATTTTCAAATATGTACTGCTGAAGCAGCTTCTTTTTACCATAAACACATTATCCATGTCAGATGGAGTTGAGAGAAAGTGATACAGGGAGGAAAAAAGGCGGGGAGAGGTCCACTGGGACACAGAATGATACTGTAGTTTGGAATTAGCTTCCTAATAGGCACTCAGCTTCATGTTACCATTTGTAAGGGATGAGCATCTGTTTTAACACAGTGATTTTGAGTGAGCTGAAACAGTGTCAGCATCAAGTTTTGCATGGGCTACCTTTTTTTTTTTTAATTTAGATACTGCCTTCTCTATGAAAAAATATACACTCCTACCTGCTTACGAGTTTGCGAGAGATGAAATCCCCAGTCTTTCTCTCCCATTCTGTTTGTGAGGATTGTAATGCTTATTATTTTGGAGATTGTTAAAAAATTTTCTGGATATTTCTGACAGGTTTCAACTTTTGAAAAATGATCTTCCATGTTTCAACATGGATATATTTAGATTCGCTTTGCCCTTTGAAATGCCTCATTCTCTTCCCCCCACCAAGAAGCAGCCTTTATTTGATTACGGGGAAGTTTCTGATTTTTGTGTTTTCCCTAATGAGAATTGGACTAACTAAAGAACAACAATAAATTTTATTATTAGGACACATCTGGTAGCTTCTCTGCTTCATTCTATCTGGTCTTTGGTGAAATTATTCTTGAGAAAAAAAATTTCACGTCCCACTCATTTTAGATTCAGAATTGGTTTGATTCATTTTTCCCTCCTCCTTTCTCATCTGCACGGTAGCCAGAGCTTGTCATTTTCTTACCTAGCCCTAAAGCCTCCTGGCTGCTATTTATGTGCAGGCAGCTGGAGGGAGATCCAGCTCTAAACCTCCTGTTTGCTAGATACTTGACTTCACCTTTTCCTCAGTGATTGGTGCCTGGGCTTCCATTCAGAGCTTGCCCTGGTGGTGCCGCACGGATCTGACCTCATTTGCCTCAGCTCCACTCCTGTCTCTGCTGCTGCCTGGTGCCCCAGTCAGCGAGGACGGGCAAAGCTTTGTTCCTTGTAGCTGGGGAAAAACAGACTGGAGCTGCTTGTCCACGGATTTGCAAAGACAGCTCGTCGCTGATTCATACATTGCAAGTTACCTTTATAACCTTAAAGTCTTGAACATTAGTTTTAGTTTTTGCTTTTGCCAAGGCTTCCCGCCTGCTCTGGTCAAGTGAATTTTTAAGCCCTTTATTGTAGGCTGGTTTGTGTGCAAAGAATGAGCATCATGCTCTCCAGTTGCTGATTCTTGTTTCTCAAGTGTTGTTTACTGGAATCTCTCTCTACCTTTTACCTCCTGTAAAATGCAAACTGAATTGCAGGCATATAATTAAATCACCGTATTAAGTGTGTGAAGAATGAAAGGCAGTGGGGATTTTGATGGCTATATTGACAATCAGAATATTAAAATCTATGATATCAGGTATCTAAGCTGTTTTCTGGTGTATTGAGGGCACTGGTTGTGTAAGAATAATTTCCAGCTGAGACGAAATGTGTTTCTGTGCTAGGTCAGCACAACAGGCAATCATTTCCCCTCACCTGGCAGAGCGGCAGCTCCATAAACTATGTGGCTGCTAGTTAAAAGACTCCGATGTGCAGTATTACTGCTCATCAGGGATGGGGTGATTTGAATAATTGCTAAATACTTGTGAGGGTTTGACTGGGAAAAATGAGACAGTTTCAGGTACTGTGCATTTGCTTTTGCTTGTAATCGCTGTCCAAGTCGCTCTGTTGCATCTGGTATGCTTTATACTTAAAATAACCTTTGCCAGTGCCTGAGACTGATTTTTCTGCCTCGTTTTTTTTGTCCCTAAACATCATGAACGTAGTATTGGTGCTTTTGTATTATCTGTTGACGTAGAACATTGGATTCTTAAAGCTGAGGCTTTTTGTTTATTTTATTTTACATTGTGCATAGCAACTGCGGCTCCTGTTGTCTTGCCATAATGTGAATTTGGGACACAAAAGAAAAACTGTAAACCAAAATATAGCACAGCAGGCATGACAAGAAGTGAAATTAAAATCTTTAATGTGAACACTATTCCCTTTAACCTTGGATTTCTGAATAGGTGTTTGATATCAGTTTACCATAAAGACTGGGAATAAAAATCTAGTGTGAGATGGAGTTAAATGTGGGTGAAAGGTGAGGGATACCCCTTATAATTGGATGGATTTTTGTTATGTGTGCCTCGAGGCCAGCTGCTGGCTATTTCAGATTTGTCCCTGTGAAGTCCTCTTCCTTAGTCTTGTTCCAGAGCTTTAACACTCTATACTAATACATCTCTCCCGAGCCAACCTGTTTGGTTTTCTTTTAATTGAGCTTGTATTGCTCTTCCCCAGCTATGATACCTGATTTTTATTCTGTCAGTAGAGCAAAAAGAGAAGCAGGGGAAGAGGTATCTGAAAGTGGTATCAGGAAGCACTTCCTCACGTAGAGAGTACTCAGGCACTGGGATGCACTGCCCAGGGAAGGGATGGAGTCACCGTCCCTGGAGGTGTTTAAGGAGAAGCTGGATGGGGCACTTAGTGCCATGGTCTAGCCAGTGTGGTGGTGTTAGGTCATAGGCTGGACTTGATGATCTCAGAGGTCTTTTCCAGCCTAAATAATTCTGTGATTCTGTTTTAAATAAAAGTTAACATTTTTCACAGCAAAGAGACTATGTAAGAAACAGGAGGGCATGCTAGGGAGAGCTTTTGAAAATGCTGCCTATATTTCACTATTGTTCGGGGTTTTGACTCCTAGAACATATTCAAAGTTTATTTTTACAGTTTACAAGTGTAGATGGAAATAACCGACGTCTCAGTTGCATAGTGGTTCCTGAGATTTAGGACTACACACACATATGAAATACAGTCTAACGAACTAGGACATTCTCTAGCTAGCATATATATCCCCTGCCTTCCCCTCTAATCTGTATAATAAAGATACTGTTTTGTGAAAGGTGATCTCAGGCTGTGCGGCTCCTGGAAAGGTCAGTGTTGCTCTCATCTGCCACAGTCGTGGCATTTTTGTCTTGCTTCACTTCCTGCAATCAGGCAGCTGTAAGAGTGCATTTGATCAGCTCATAAATCCGACCAACTGATGATAATTTTTTGGTGGATTAGTTAGTTGCATCATTGTGCTATGAGTAGCCAGGGATGTGGGTCCACCTTTTTTGCTGGTAGCTGCTACTGTGGGTTTATGCTTCCTAGGGAACTGCACCGCGAAGCTGTTAACCCTCCCCTGCAGTATGCCTTGGTATAGTGGACTGAGCACAGAGCGCTGTTACGTTGCAGATGACCTTGGGCCAAGCTGCAATTTCTTCTTCTACAAGCAGTATCTCAAACTTAGTATAATAACTGTGTAGGTGTGAGTTGTGACGTCTTCTTACCGTGAGGTTTTCAGACTCAGCTGGGCCAAGTGTCACCTGCAGGAGTAACGTCAGCTCTGGGCCAGGCTGGCCTGGCCATGTTCCATCCTCCTCTGTTGTCTTCTCTCGCAATTGCTCTCTCTTTGGTGTTGCCTGATAGGACCGATAACATCTTCCTTATTTCAGGGGACCTTAAACTTGTGCTTCCACCTGTGCTTTGCAACCCTCCAAATCAGGTGTTGCTCGAGGTTAATCACAGACACTAAACCCCCGCTGCCACATCCATCCTGCAGTGCCTCTGCTCTTGAGCAGCTCTGAGCAGCAGCACTGCCCGCACGCCGCGCAGCGTGGGAGCGACCTCGGCCAGAAGATGTCAGCTGACTTGGCAGAGGTGCTGGCCCCAGTGTTCAGATGAGAACCAACAAAATACCATCAGGAGTTGCTGTCATGTACTAACTTGGAAATTGCTTTTGAGATTCTCTGCTTCGGCAGTTGATCGTTAGAAACAGTGTGGATCTTTTCTTACCTTCACCCAAACGTGCTTTTTCTTGATTTATGAGGAAGGGATTTATACAGTACACAAGGTGGTCCCATCTTCCCGTTTCTATCTTTTGTCTAACAGTTGCCTCAGCTCTTTAAAGTACAGGGGTTTGTTACTTTGGATCACGGATATAAATAGATGCTAGTTGCATGAGGCCTTATCAGCTGTGAGCAGCTGTACGTGCCTTTTCATTTTCAATCTAGGCACCTAAAGTGCAGACGAACAACAACACTTGATATTCTGGAACGTAAAATTTTTAAATTCTTTGGAGTTTGTTGAAAGCTGTTGCCTCTGTGCTTAAAGTAAACTAGCATTAGCCTTTGTGGGGAAGGCTGTGACCTGGTTACTGGATGTCAGAGTTAAGATTCAGGGTGGTATTAAGGTCTGTCATGGTTTGGTTTTGAGATGCTATATATGTATGGACAGTCATGCCTAAGTATATTACTTGCATATATTGGACAGTCTAGAGAGTCAGGTGTGATTTCCTCCAGAATATCACCTTTATACTCTTCACAGAAGTGGCTCCTGGGGAATGCCTGAGGATACTGGGAAGCGAAGAGTAAAGTACATGGGCAAAGGATTTCAAACACTGTAAGGGGGGTGTTGCTAGTAGCCTTTTTAAGCACGATAAGCTAATTTTTTTATCTTAGTATTACTAGGTAGGCACTGAATTGCCCTTTCTTCTATTTAGCTTTTACAGCTAATGTTTTATTTTCCATGGGTATGTTATTCAGTTATCTGTACCGAAATCCCAGGCTCAGACTTGGAAGCACAGGTCTTTGCGTGGCTCATGCCCTGAGCTAATTCACCTGCTGAGCCTTCGTCCGCTTTCCTCAGAGCCGCTGCTGATGTCTCTACTTTGTGCTCCCAGAACGTGAGATGCTGGGAAGCTGGTTTTGGAGCAGAATCCAGGAGGCAGCTGGGGTCCACAACTTGCAGATTTGGGTGGAAGACCTGGCTCCACAAGGCTTAGAGCCGTGGAGCTGGTGGCAGCAGCAGTTCCGGGAGGGCTAACTGGTGAAAGAGTAGCTTATTAAGCGTACTGGGATCACTTCTGCTTTGAGAGATTTGTCAGATTTTTTTTTTTTAATGGGTCTGCCTCTGTACTCCAGCTAAGAGTCTTCCCACAGGCTGGAGTGCTGCAGAGCCCAGTGCACAGACATTAGGCTTTTGCTTCTCTGCCACAGGGTTTGCGTGCTCGAGGTTTGCTGTTATCTGGCTGTGCCCAGCACCCGCTATCCTGGACAATCGAAAGCTGACTTTGTTAACGCTTGGTTGAAGGCTCTATCAAGTGGTGTCTGACCAAGCTAAGCATACAGTGTGTAGTTCAGATGTTTTCACCAGGGATGTTCAATATTCAGAACGTTTATGGAAAAGATTGAGAGGGCAGATAATCCTGTACCTGACTCAGGTGCTAAATCCATCTACCCTTAAATAATGGCTTTTTTACTAAAACAAAGGTTCTCAGTTTGAGACATCTTTTATCTCCAAAGTATGAATGGCAAAGGTGCTTTTTTATTTTCCAGTTTCAGAAAAGCCTGTAGGCTTGTGTGGTTTGCGTGCACGAAGAGGTTGTATAGCAGAGGTATTTTATGGAGAGGGAGAAGGAGGGCAGCAAATTTTTTCCAGTGAAAAGGACCAAGTTTTTCCCCCTTTAATATTATGCTGTCAGATTATGAAAAGGTGTCCAAAAAGAGGTGTCCATGAATGCACTTTTTAATAAAATGTAACCTTCCACAGGGAGTAATGCTTTGCATGTTGGAAGAAGAGCAACAAAGCTGGTGAAGGGTTGAGAGCACAAGTCTTACGAGGAGTGGTTGAAGGAACTGGGGTTGTTTAGCCTGGAGAAAAGGAGGCTGAGGGGAGACCTGAAAGGAGGTTATAGAGAGTTGGGTCTTCTCCCAGGTAACAAGCGATAACACAAGAGGAAATGACCTCAAGTTGCACCGCAGGAGATTCAGACTGGATATCAGGATTGGATATTAGGAAGAATTTCTTCACTGAAAAGGCTGTCAAGCATTGAAACAGGCTGCCCAGGGAAGTGGTGGAGTCACCATCCCTGGAGGTGTTTAAAAGACTTGTAGATGTGGTGCTCAAGAACATGGTTTAGTGGTGGCAGTGTTACGTTAATGGTTGGACTCGCTGATCTTAAAGGTCCTTTCCAACTAAATGGTTCTATAATTCTAACATTTGCGTGCACTTGCCTGTAAGAGGTAAAAAAGTATTGTTCTGTCCTTGGGCTGTGGTATTCTACAGAGAAGAAATTAACTCAGTGTGTTAGTTATAAAATCTGTTGCCATCTTACTTTGAAGTTTTTGTTTCCTGCACCTGGTTTTGCAATGTTTGTTATAAGAAGTCTTCAGTCACGTTGTGTCATGTCGTGTCAGACATCTTTGCTCGCCTAGAAGGGCACCTCGCTGTGCATTGGTTCTCTCCTTTCAGCTGGTATCCTGTGGTTTTCCTAGTCCTTGGTTTAGTCTTTCTGCTTAACAGGTACAGTAATGTGTACAGACTGAGAAACAGCACGTGCCTGAGCCTCCTCTTTCCTTCGGGAGTTTGCGACGAGAGACTGGTCAAAGTAACACTCGATAATCCTTACTAACCCGGGAAGAAGGAGTAAAACAAGAAAAATCTGGCTGGAAAAGACAAGACCAGTATGCCTAATATACAATTCTTCTTTAATATTTTTATTTGCAACTTTGGGTAATTTCTAGTCAGTTCAGTTATTCCTGTTTCTCACTGAAGGAATCACTAAAATCAGCACTACTTTAATTTCCTGAGCTGAAAATTGCAGTTGTTCAGGTACTGAAGTGAATGAGACACCCTCAGTGCAGAACGTTGGCATTTTTGAAAACATTACTGCCTTATGCTGACAGGTACACATATTTATACAAAACTGCTTATCTTTCTCCAGGTTCATGGTGTTTTCACTCAGTCTGTGTCTGGTACAACACAGCTCTTTCTGAGACTGCACATATACTTCTTGAGGTAAGGAAGAATTGATACAAAAGATACTTTTGGTCTCAGTAGGATGGTAGATGAAAAAGCTGGGAGATAATTCATTTTGTGGGTCTGTGGTTCATTATGTTGGTGAAACTCATAAGACATCTTCGGTGACTTGGGATATTAATCTATATCTATATTATTACAATTTATGCTTTCTTGATTATGTTACTTATGAAATGCCATAGAGTACAAGTAATCAACTGAAGCTTCAGTAGTGACTCTTCAGGTTTTCAGGCCTGTATAACCCTTTAGGTGTGGTTTGTTTTATTTTTTTTCCCCTTGGTATTGGCATTGAGTTATAAAAGTGTGAGAATCTGTGCTTAGTATCTAGCCTGTAGCGCTGTATAATAGTACTGTAGTGAAGTACATCAACATTTGTGTATATTTA